>NW_008657481.1:31371-116015 GCF_000695815.1 Acanthisitta chloris | reverse complement strand
CCAGAAACTGACCTTCAAGATTGATGTCACGGGTAGGACATTCCTTGACTGAATTACTGGAGAGGATAATAAAATAACAACTGTAATAACTATTACACTGTGAGTCAGTTGCTACAGTCTGAGTTTTAGTCCAGACTGTAGAGTTCACCTGATGTTCTGTACCTTGTTGCCTGGATTTGTAGAAATGGGGATATTGGGCTTTAGCATAGCACAAAGGCTTATCTCATCCTTAGTTGGGCTGTATAATAATAGTTGCAGATATAGATATAATAGAAGTATCGATCAGCATATTATTCGTATCTCTCCCATTCCTGGGATCCCAAAGGGTAATTTGTGTGCATTGACTCTCTTGAAAGGAATGAGCTATTCAATCCCAAAGGGTAATTTGTGTGCATTGAAAGGAATGAGCTATTCGAAAATCCTTTTCTTGTTAGAATTCCCATTCCATTTTGGAAGACCTAGAGGCTGGAATATGTTTTGTCTTTGTAGTATCAGCAGAAGCACAAGACAGGTTGAAACCAGCACATTTTCTGAATTTGGGCTGTTGTGTGATTGAGATCTCAGCTTTCTAGATGTTGCACTACTTCTGCCAGGTCCTAAATGCCCCTTTGCTGTGAAAGATTCCAAGAAATTGGTATTTTGGAACAGAATTCACATGGTACCCAAACTGCTCTAAGTATGTGATGCTAAAAGGAGTGTTGACATTGCAACAACCTTGAGGACCTTGCCAGCCATGATCCTGAGCTACTTGGACCCTGTAGGGGGGTTGTGTTTCCTTTGTACCTTTGACAGTCATGTTCTGGACAGTGGAAGACATTATGAAGGATCTGTTCCAGAACCCCATAGTGCTATATTGTGTCCTGGATCTTGAGTAAAAGGAATTTGGGAGCTTTTGGTGATATGCAGGGAAAATGTTCTTCAACAGTGTTTGAATGGGTTTATCCCAACCATGGCAGTGTTCAAAGCCAGTTTGGGTAAAGCCTTGAGCTACTGGGTGTAGCGGGAGGTGTCCCTGCCCATGGCAGGGAGATTGGGACTAGATGATCTGTAAGGTCCATTCCAACCCCTTAACTTAGTATGATACTATGAATTAATTATTTTTTTACATGGTGCCTTGCAAATGTAGGATTGATGTCGAGGACCCTCTTGGTCCTTTCCATTCCTAGGCTACTGGTTCCCAATTTTCCACATCGCAATTCAGTCACACAGTAGGGTAGATATTGCCCAGTGATGATAAATGGTTTGTCAAGTGGTAGCCTAAATATTTTCCAAACCTGTGCGCAGAAATCTGTAAGATTGATCTCATTTTAGTCCCTCAATCAATATTTTCTTCCCTTTCTACCCTCAGAGCCCAAACCTGCATTTATAAACCAGGAAAAGGTCCCGAAGGAGGTGAATGCTATCCTGGCAGAAAGTGCCACCCTCAGCTGTGAGGTAGCAGAGGATGCAACTGAAGTGAAATGGTACAAGGATGGAAGACTGCTTGTTTCCTCTAGAAAATTCAAAATAGAAACTGTGGGCAAAACTCGACGCCTAGTTGTAGAGCAGCTGGAGAAGAAAGATGCTGGGGAATATGTCTGTGAGGCTGCAGGCCAGAAGTTGATGTTCAAACTGCAACCAACTGGTGAGTACTCAATTTGAGGTGCTAAGCAGCAGTCTGTGTGGTTTAGAGGAAAACTGTATATTCCCTACCCTGCAGCCATGGTGCAGCCACCATCTCCTCTGGAGCAACATCAGTGGACCACGTGACACAATATTTTTTATCATAGCAGTGTAGAGGTGAGAAATTTGGACTTTTGGCTATGGAAATACTGTGTTGCTTTCTCCTTATCTCCTTCACACATCCCATTGCTGGACCTGTATCAGTGTTGGGGACCTGAAAGTATAAGTGGTGAGTTTTGAAGAGCAGCAATAGAGCTATGGAGAAAAGTGACTAAGAAAACCTGGTCTGATGCTGTGCATGCCCCCCAAAATGACCAGTTTTGTGGTAAAGTGTGAAATTTAGAGAGGCTAAGAGTAAGGTAGTAGACTCATATAATGGTTTGAGCTGGAAGGAACATCAAGGATCATCTGGGTCCAACTTTCCTGCTAGTAAAGCAAATAGAAAACAGGCCATAAATTCAGGTTTAGCACATTAATATTTCTTCTTAATTTGATCTGAAATCCTAAAAAAGGGAAAGAATTATACAAGTCATTTTAGTTTTAAGAAACAAGCATTTTGTGAGAAGAAGATAAAATGTATGTTTGCTTCCCTTCCTTTGCTTTTCTAAGCAGAAGTTCTGAGTTGTCTGAGAGATCATTTCCTTTGTTCATCCAGCCTGGCCTAGAACACTGCCAGGGTTGGGGCATCCACTACTTCCCTGGGCAACCTGTGCCAGTGTCTCACCTCCCTCACAGGAGAAAATTTCTTCCTAATAGCTAACCTAAACTTCCCCTCCTTCTGTCTTTCCTAGAACCAGTGGCTAAATTTGAAAAGAAAGTAGTCCAGAAGGAGCCTCTCATTGTTCAAGAACATGAAAGTATCACGCTGACTACTTCAGTAACTCCTGAAACTGCTGCAGTAAAGTGGTTCAAGGATGGAACAGAAATTAAGGCGAGCAAGAAATGTGTGATCAAGAGTGAGGGAACATCCAGGACCCTGACAGTGAACCTGGCTGATAGCACAGACACAGCTGTGTACACCTGCCAGACAAAGGACGACAAGCAGGAATTCAAAGTACAGGTGAAAGGTGAGCAGAGTACCTGAAGGCCTGTTGCTTGTTCCTTCTTCCAAATACTCAGTTTTTGTCCCTTACTGGTCACTTCATGAACAAGGAAGCTCTTTCTGATGTTTACTCCCCTCCTGTTTCTGTGTTTTCCTAACCCCTGTAGCTGGTACGTGACAGAGACTTAGGTCTTCCCCACTCTGCCCACAGGCAGAAGCTCATGAGGGTGTAGAGGGATGTTGTGTGAGGAGATCATTTGTGAGTCACACAGGGAAATAGGACCTGAACTTTATCCTCTTCAGTTCATGGGATGGTGCACCTGGGGTACTGTTTCCTAGTCAATGCTGTAAATTGATAAGAAGGATGAAGTAGAGCTCGTCCTCAGACAGAGATGAAAGGGATGATGTCCCAGAGCAAAGCCCTGTTCACACTGAAAATAGCTGCAGCTGAGATGCACTCCCTCAGCTCCCTGAGGAGTCACAGCAACAGAGTGCTGATAGGTGATGATACATCTGATTTCTTGAAATCTCTTTGGGATGAGAGAAATCATGCCCTGGATTTTTCTGACACCACTGGCCATGTTACCAGTGACTGAAGAGACAAAGGTGCCTGGGATTTATTCATCCACACAGATTTTTACGCCTAGTCAGTCAAATCAGGCTCTGATGTAAAACACCACATGGTCTCATCAGGTAAAAGATTAGAAAGAAAGGAAGGCAATACCCAATTGAGTTTGAAGATACTGTTCTTGCTTTACAGAATGATAGTGATATGAAAATACCACGTCAAAGGTATCTCACTGAATTTTCAAATTTCTGGTTTGTTTATGACTACCCTGATCTCCTTATATATTCTAGGGCCATTGATGTAAAACACCACATGGTCTCATCAGGTAAAAGATTAGAAAGAAAGGAAGGCAATACCCAATTGAGTTTGAAGATACTGTTCTTGCTTTACAGAATGATAGTGATATGAAAATACCACGTCAAAGGTATCTCACTGAATTTTCAAATTTCTGGTTTGTTTATGACTACCCTGATCTCCTTATATATTCTAGGGCCATTTTGCTATCTATCTATTCTATCTATCTATCTATCTATCTTTTTTCAAAGTTGGTCAGAATGAGTTTCTTAGAACAGGTTTCTTATCTTTTCCTTTCTCATAATTTTTCTCTTCTTCTGCATCTCAGAAATCCCAGTGAAGTTTGCCAAAAAGCTTGAAGCTGTTAAAGCTGAAATTGGAGGCAGTGTCTCTCTGAGCTGTGAGGTGAGCCATGCCAAAGGGAAGGTGGTGTGGTGCAGGAATGGAGTTGAGATCAAGCCCACCAAACGTTTCCAGATTCATGAGGAGGGGATCAAACGGACACTGACAATAACAGGGATCAGGGCTGAGGATGAGGGAGAGTACTCCTGTGAGTCCAGAGATGACAAGAGCAGCATTACCATCACCCCTAAAGGTATGTTTCTAATGGAAATGGTGTGGAGGATTCACTGGGTTTTGTCCTCAGCTGTTGCAACTCTACAAAGCTGAATTTGTTCATGTGTCTGTGCTGTCTCCACTGTTGAGATCAAAACACAAAACTCCTCTTCTGTCTCAGTGTCAGTGGAACCTCTATTTGTGAAGAACATAAAGATTTTGAGACCTGTTGAGCTCAGGTCTCTAAATATTGACCTTCATATTGCATTTGAGGCAGGAATTCAGTATCCCAAATCTAAGATGGGGTTTTCCCCCCTCCCTCTTTGTTTGCCTCAGGCTTCTAGCATTTTTATACACAAAACTTACTCAAACACAGGAAACATCACCCAACAATGACCCATTATTGTGATCACTTACTGTGAGCAATAAAAATTGGTGCTTCCAATGAAATCATGGAAGCTCTTTGAAGGTGCTCATGCCATGTCTCAAAAACATGCTCCTAAATGTTTTATTCCTATCTCTTAGCTCCCAGAGTGGTGAAATTCGTTACAAGTCTCAACAGTGTGGTCTCTGAGGAAGGAAAAGATGCTGTGTTCAAGTGCACTGTCTCTCCCAGTGATGCTGTGGTCACTTGGTTCAGGAATGGTGTCAAGATTGAAGCCAGCAAGAAGTATGTGATCTCACAGAAGGATACTAACCACAGCCTCACCATCACTGACCTGACGCTGGAAGACACAGCTGAAATCTCTGCCAATGCTGAGGGTGTAGAAAGCACAGCCAACCTCAGAGTCCGAGGTAAGAGGTGGTGATGCCACTTTGACAGGCTGTCACTGATGCCCTGTCCATGGCAGGGGATGGGAACTAGATGATCTTTCAGGTCCCTTCCAGCCCAAACTATTCTATGATTCTAAGATGTTGTTTTGTAATTATATTAGCAGTAGGGAAATTCTGCTTTTCCATCATTAAATAGGGATGCCTAGAATCCTTTGGGACTGGAGATATATAAGCCACCCATTAAATTTTCTCTGAAAGCCTGTTTTCCAGATCCTCTGCATTCTTACTAATATTTCTTCTCCTTTGGCAGAGGCTTCAATCTCATTTAAGAAGAAACTGGAGCCCAGAACAGTTGAAGAGAGGGAGACAGTGACCTTGGAGGTAGAGCTGACCAAGCCTGCAGAGGTGAAGTGGATGAGGAACAGCATCGTATTGAAGCCCAGTGACAAAATAGAGATCAAAGCTGAGGGAACAAAGCATACCTTAGTGGTTAAGGACATCTCCTTTGCAGACAGGGGCTTCTACTGCTGTGAGAGTCCTGATGACACGACACAAGCCAAGATCAATGTAGAAAGTAAGCTGAATGATCTCCAGTTCTGTAAATACCTTGGGCAGGGTTTGGAGGTGGATTCTGGTCTCTGCTGTTATCATGAGGGCACAGGAACCCAACCATGGGTTTGGCCACCAGTCAAATGACTGAGTGGAGGTGAGAACTATAAAAGCTTTTTTCTCTCCGTGCCTCTTCTCTCCCTCGCTTGTTTTGTCCTAGTTGGAGAACTGCACAACATTGCCATGGATTTATTTTATTTTATTTGTTTTGTTTTCTTTAAAAAAATGGTGGACCTTGATAGAAAAGGGGCCAGTTCACCCTTTTTCTGCAACGTTTGGTTCACCTGTTTGGCCCAGCTGAAAGCATCTATTAAAAAGTAGCAGCTATGCTAGCAGTGTGGTCATGGACAGATTCTATTTCCTGTAGAAATGGTTGTTTAATTGACAGCTATCAATTAATTGGCAGGTACCTGCATGAGGAATAGGGAAATATTCCACTTGGGGAGTCCTTAGGCTATTTCACAACTGTCAATGTGAGGTCTCTAATTTGTCTGTGTTGTTTTCCAGTGAGACAGATCAAGTTGGTGAAAGGCCTTCAGCCCCTCAAAGTTGCTGAGAAAGGGACTGTCACCTTTGAGGTGGAGGTGTCTCATGAGGATGTGGAAGGGACCTGGCAAAAGGATGGCGTTCGGCTGAAGCCTGCACCCAGTATCAGTATTGGTGTCCTGGGGAAGAAACATACTCTGACTCTTTCTTCAGTGGCTCTTGAAGATGCAGGACTCATCTCCTTCAAAGCAGAGGGCATTAATTCATCAGGGAAACTCACCGTGACAGGTACACAGACCAAAAAGGCCCTGGTTGGTGTGGGACCTTGTCTTCTCCTGACCTGGAGAGCAAGCTCTAGAGGGCAACAAGCTTTCCTTGTAACTGCAAGGGGTTCTAAGCACTGGACCATCATCAGTAAAATATCCTTCTAATGTCAACAGGATTATTGTAGCATCATTGTCCACAGAACAACTCATGCCAAAGTGCCCAAGACAATACAATTTTGGCATCACGAATTTTATTGATCATGGAAGTCAGGCTCTCCCTGTTCATTAATGCTTGTGTCAGATGGTTCTGGAGACCTAATTTCCCACTAACTGGACTTTCTCTTTTTGTTTTGCAGAATTGCCTGTGAGAATCAGCAAACCTTTGGCAGATGTCAGTGTAACTCAGAAGCTCAAGGCCACATTTGAGTGTGAGCTGTCCAGGCCCAATGTGGATGTTAAATGGTTCAAGGTACAGCATTTAATGGATACTTATATTTTATTTTCTTGCAAGAAAGAAACAAGAGCCTTTAATTTCAATTCCAGGGGATGTGAGTCTCTATTCTTGCTCAGAATGTGAGCACTGCTGTTACAGCAATGCAGTCTTGTGCTCTGCTCAAGCCCAGCAGTTCTTACCCAGGATTTATAGTCTCTTTGGGAACTGTGATTTAAAGGGAAGTCTCAATTTCCTTAGTCAGTAACAGCCCAGTTCCCTTTCCCTTAACAGTCATTTTGGGGATCAGCTCTGGCATTTCATGTACCTTTCTTGGGGTTTGCTTGATACTTTTCTTAAATGGGGATAACAGCATTTCTTCAATGTAAAGTTTTGGCAGGCAGGGACCTTTTAAAGGTTGTCTAGTTCCAGCCCTCTGCCATGGGCAGGGATACTTTCCACTAGACCAGGTGGCTCAGAGCTCCATTCAATCTGGCCTTAAACATTTTCAGGGATGGAACAGCCAACACGTCTCCGGACACACTGTGCCAGTGTTTTACCACCCTCATTGTAAAAAACGTATTCCTTATATCTAGTCTAAATTGACTCTCTTTCAGTTTAAAACCATTTATGTCTGAAGGGGCTTATTGCCAGGCCTGTACAGTGCCTTAAGCCTTCAAACATGTCTGTGATCAGCCAAAAGTTATGTGTGATCTTCAGCCATTCGAACTGGTTGAAATCTTTGCACCATGCTGAAGTTTAGGCATATGTTCCATTCAGCACAGTTCCATTAAATTCAATGAGACAGGTGAATTAAGCACAGATCTGAATGCCTGTTTTGCTTAATGCACATGTACAACAGTTGATGGTGATGTGGTTTGGCCTTTTTCCTTCTAGGATGGGAAGGAGATCCAGCAAAGTAAAAACGTGGGGATTATTTCCCAGGGTAATAAGAGAAGCCTCATTATTCACAAGTGTGAATATGAAGACCAGGGAACCTATACGTGTCAAGTAGCTGAAGACAAGACATCAGCCACTCTAAAGGTTCATGGTATGTTTGACTGAAGTAGCAGAGTACATTTATTGCAGTATTTTTGGCTACACAGCAAGAAATTCTTCATGGACAGTTTTTGCAATTACTCCTCTTGGTTCACTTTCTCTTCCTGGTAAGAAAGTGCTGGCAGATCTGTCCTGTGCTTGCTCTATCCTAGAGGAGCATTTTTGGAAGAGGTGCTAACTTAGTTTTACATTTATCATATGTGATTTTTGTTCTCTGGAGTCTGAATGGTATTTCTAGATACTGAATAGCCTGGCACACAGCAGGATCCAATGTCTGGTGCTGATGTGGTTTGGTTTAGCTTCTGACATTGTCACAGGGAGACTGCTTGAACAGAGACTGGACAAGCCTTGGGTATGACCTCAAGAAGTGCCCTAATTTTTAGGTTGTAAATGGTAAAGAAAAGGCCATTACTTCTGCCTGCACCTGTTCTTTATACTCGAGGAAGTTTTTCCCTCCATGTGTTGCACCGTACAACTGATTAAACACCAAGTGTGTTTTGAGGAAGTTTTTCCCTCCATGTGTTGCAGTGTACAACTGATTAAACACCAGGTGTGTTTAGTCACTAGGATTTGAAGCACCAGAGATAAGTTAGTGCTAAAGGCAAGTTACTCAACAGACAGGCTTGCCTTGCCCTCACAGACGTTATTTTCTAGAGGGATGTCTGAAAACCTGATCAGTTCTTTCTTAGTGAAAGACAGAGCAGCTCTTTGCTATTGCTTACTAGATGCTGTCCTCATGTGGCTGCTTGAGTTCAGCAATATTTTCATGAACATCTGTCCTGTCCCATTGTTCTACTGAACTCCTCCTATTCTCCTTGACTTTGTGACTGGGAATGGTTGTTGTCTGCATTTCAACTCTGCTCCTGAGACTGATCCAAGGTGTTATCTAGGGCTTCCTTTTCGAAAGGAAAGTGCTGCAATAACACAGAAATACATGTCAGATTAGTGCCAAACTGCAGAGTATTATACTGAGCTCAGAGGACTCTGAAGAAAAAATATCTCCTACATAAAACAGGGGAATAAGAGGAGAACGTGCAGAGAAGCATGTAGATGAGACAAGTTTATGGTGACCCAAGAGATTGTAGGCTTGTGTTTAATTTTCCATGACAGATTTTCTTTCATTAATATGTTTGATTTCTTTAAACCTGTATGATGGTCCAGCATCCATAAAATCCTCTTGTATTGAGATCCACTGTAGATGGTAATTCTACCTGTAGGTTCAAACATGAAATATACTCACTGTGTTGAAGAGAGAACTACTCAGGACAAGAGATTGGCACTGTGTTGAAGAGAGAACTACTCAGGAAAAGAGACTGGTCTGGAATAAAACACATTCGCATTTTTTTCCATGCTATGAATTATGCAGAACGTACATGTTTTTTCCATGCTATGAATTATGCAGAAGGTAAACACACCACACTCAGTTATGGAGAAACCCCAAATAAACATTTGTCTCTATGATTTCACAGCCCGAGATGTCAAGATTGTAAAACCACTGGAAGATGTGGAAGTGAATGAATATGAGAGTGCATCTTTCACCTGTGAGATTTCACATGATGAGGTCGAAACGCAGTGGTACAAAAACAACAACAAGCTGAAAGCTGCTGATAATATTAAAATGCGTCAGGAAGGTAGGATGAAAAAGGGGATCTCATTCTTAACTGGGAGTGGGTTTGGCTGGGTGCTGAGATGGGAGACTAGAGAAAAGGATTTGACCTCCAAAATCAGGTTAAGAGGCTTCAGCAGAGTCCTGCTTTTGTTTTGGGGGTGCCAGCTATGCACTATGGGGGTGACATGGTGGGAACATTAATAAGGCAGATTTGGTGTCATCTCACCATCCCATGCTGCCAGCAGTGGGTAGGAATTTGTATCATCTAACTGTGGGTGGGATCCTTCTGTTCCAAGTACTTGCCCAATGGTGGTGAGGGCCACATTCAGTCATTGGAGGAGTTGAGTTTGGGTGCAGTGACAGAAACTTGGGAAGGGTCAGCCTTGCTGCTGTGAGAGCAGAATGTGATGCACTGAAACCAGATGGGCAGTACTCAACCTGGTAGAGCACCTTGGAGAGTGAAGGTGATTGCTGGGGGGAAACTGAACAATGTCTGGTTGTGTGCCTATTCTCAGGAAAGACCTATTCACTGACTTACATGCGTGTCCACGTCGAAGATGCAGCAGAGATCAAATTTGTAGCAGAAAAGGCAGAATCTCGTGCTCAGCTGACTGTAAAAGGTAATTATGCTTTTCGTGCCAGTACTGCTTGTGCTCTCTCACATTACAAACCAACCAACTTCCCTCACTTCAGATATGAAGAAGGTTAAACAACACCAAGAGCTTTCAGGGAAAGAAAAACTTCTGCCTGCATTACTGTCTGTTAAATATCAGCCTGGGAGTTTACTTTGGCTAAATAACAGTTTATTTTCTCAGACACTTAGGTTTGTACCTTTAGAAATTAAAAGCCATGTATGAAATTTGAGGGACAAAAAGCTGTAGTTTGACTTTTTCTTGCATTTTCACTTTCTGATGTATGTTAAAAAAGAAAACAGCATTTCTTGTGTGTGTGTTTAAGCGAAACATTGGGATGGAAGGAGAGAGAAGGAAGGCTAAATAACAGTTTATTTTCTCAGACACTTAGGTTTGTACCTTTAGAAATTAAAAGCCATGTATGAAATTTGAGGGACAAAAAGCTGTAGTTTGACTTTTTCTTGCATTTTCACTTTCTGATGTATGTTAAAAAAGAAAACAGCATTTCTTGTGTGTGTGTTTAAGCGAAACATTGGGATGGAAGGAGAGAGAAGGAAGACCTATGAATTAACAATGAGGAGCTGATGTATGTTAAAAAAGAAAACAGCATTTCTTGTGTGTGTGTTTAAGCGAAACACTGGGATGGAGGGAGAGAGAAGGACGACCTATGAATTAACACACTGATGAGGAGCTCAGAAAATCAGAAATCAGTCCTCCTTTGCCATAGCACTGCTGTGCAGTGTTGAGGAAATTACCTGTTATCTCTGTAGTTCAGCCACTCTAGCGGTAAAACAGGGAGGAAAACTTTCTCTTTAATTAGCACTTTACTTGCTGTGTGTTATTTAAGTGCTCAGCATAGTGGGAATTCCTGTCGTCATCCAAGTAACTGAACATAAAAGAAATATTCCTAATGAGTTTTTGATTGGCACTTTTCATGGAGGCTGTACTGATTACTCCATGGGGCTTGATTTCTTTTAGAGCTGCCTGTAAAAATCGTGAAGCCTTTGCGAGATAAGATTGCCCTTGAAAAGCATCGTGGATTCCTGGAGTGCCAAGTGTCTCGTGCCAACGCCAAAGTTCGATGGTACAAAAAGGATGTGGAAATCCACCCCAGTGCCAAATATGAAATTGTAAGTGATGGTGTCTATCGGAAACTCATCATCAATGATGCAGACTATGAAGATGAGGACACATACACATGTGATGCCTTTGATGACAGAAGCAGTGCTAATTTCTTCGTTGAAGGTAGAAACTGTTTTATTTTACCTCTGGAGTGCATTGGCTGATTAATTTATTTATTTGGAAGCAGAATTCTACTTACAAAATATTTTAATTCAAGGTTGATTTATTCTGAAGTCCATTGGTATTGAACCCTTTTACAATGCTAAGCACAGGAACATCCTGAAAAATTAATATATGGTATATTCTCCTAAGGAAAGTGATGAAACTCCTGTTCCAGAGAAGTTTATCAAATGGATTGGACAAAGTTAGTTTTTCAGCTAGATGTTGCAGTTCCTATTAACATATGCATTTCAATGAACCTTCTTTTCCATTTTACAGTGCCACATGTTTGATATCAGGATAGGAAGGTAGCTTTAGAAACAGGACTGGGAATCAGGAGATCTGGATTCTTGAGGCAGTGTCACAGTCTCACTGTCTGACTTGTGATCAGCAAATATGTTTGGTTTTATGTAAAAAATTATGTTTTAAGGCACTTTGAGCTAATAAGTGCAGTATTCAAATGGAGAAAAGATGGCACAAGTGCTCAGGCTGATTATGTAAGAGTTCTGTCATGAATCCTAAATCCCCACGCTCTCGTTCCATACAGAGCAAGCCATTAATATTGTAAAAGAGTTGTGTGATGAGGATGTGACTGAACCTGAAGAAGCCAATTTTGAATGTGAGACATCCATTCTATCTGTGAAACCCCCCAAATGGTTTCTACGTGGAGAAGCCTTACAGGCTGGCAGAAACATCATCATGCAGCAGGAAGGAACCATCCACAGGCTGACAATAGTGAAAACGAGTGCTGATATGACAGGCGTCATCCAGTTCTCCATTGGCAAATCAAAATCCACAGCAAACCTGCTTGTCAGAGGTAATGTCCTATGTCCTGGATTGAACTAGATCAAAAATCCTCCCCTTCACAGACCCTGGATTCTTTCATACATACTGTTTAATGTGCATTATCCACTGGTTGAGTTCTTCAGAGAATTTTAGGGGTTGGAATGGACCTTAGAGATCATCTAGTCCTAACCACCCTGCCATGGGCACACCTCTCCACTAGATCAGGTTGCTCAAGGCTTCATCCAACCTGGTTTTTCTTTTTTTTTTCCCTTGGAAATCTGTGTACCTGGAAGATTTGCTTAGTTCTTAATTGAAAGTTATTGGGAGCAATTTTGGACACACTAAATGACACAGCAATGTCTTAGGAAGGAATCTGATTGAATGACTTTGGTGTCCCTGGTACTCAAACCTGGTGTTCAAATCTATCAAGCTAAAACTGGTTTGTGGTTTATTTTTGTTCTCTTGACTTTACCAAAGAGGACAAAACAGATGAAATTTGCCAGGAGAATTTATTTTGTCCCATTTCTGAACTAGACAAGTTTGATAGCTCATTTACTTAATTCACTTTGTCATTGACTTGATCTAGGACAAAGCTTCAAGGCTTTTCATCTTCTGCTGTCACCATAGTAAATATCTCCAATCACATCCTGAAGTCCTTGTTTTGCCTTTAATTTGCTCCTACTTGAATAAAACCTCAATTAGAGAGCAATTCAGTAAGCACTGAGCCAGAAGTGGACCATGAATTTGGCAGTTAATATACAGCAATATCTTATGGCATTCCCTATAGATCCTTGTGCTGTTGTAGCTTCAAAGCACATCAGCTCTGTAAGAGAAACTTGTAGCACGATCTGAGCAGTTCACAAAACAGTTGTGAATGTCATACCTGAAATTAATTGGCATGAAATACAGATTAGAAACCTTCTTCTTCTTCACATTGATCCCTTCTTCTTTCCCAATCCTGCTTTGCAGATTACCACATACAGATCACCAGGAAGCTGGAGGACAAGACTGTCCTGGAGCGCCACTCAGCCATCATGTCTTGTGACTTCAGGCCTTCCCCAAAGATTGTGAAGTGGTTCAAGGGTCACGTGCTCATTGAGCCATCTGAGAAGTACAAAATCAAACGGGAGCAGTATTCAGCAGAGCTCAAGATTTTGAAGGTGAAGCCTGAAGATGCTGGTGTGTACAAGTGCAGGGCTGGCATTGCTGAGACCGAAGCCACACTGACTGTTGAAGGTATGAGAGGTTTGCAGCAGGGGGAACTTGCCTGTTGCATGTCTTTACGGTTCAGGTTTTAACTCTGGGTTTCTCTTGAGTAAAGGTAGATTCCCACCATTACCTTCCCATTTTATATAAATGCAATATCCTAAGAGAAATGACTGTGCTGATATTCCATGATACTGAAAGCCAGGACTTGCCATGAAGTAGGTAATGCATGTGCAAAAGCACTCTCTGGCTAAGGTAGACGTTAATGTTTCTCAAGGTACGTTATTGTCCATTTCATCCAAGGAACTACACCTCTGGTGCTTCTAACTAAAAAGTCCTTTATGTAAAACCACTACAGGCTGCTGATTCTGGTGGTCTTGGTTGTGGTTTTCATTTCCTGACCACTGTGTCAGTTTTTATATCTGCTATACGTTCTTGTGTCTGCTATATATACATTTTAAATCTGCTATTTTATATCTGAATGCATTTGTTATTCGTAGTGATATTCTCCCTCATCTGGGTGTGGAATTGATTTTAGCCAGTTCTTCACCTCTAGTGAAACTGTAAGAAAAGATGTTCACTGTGTCACTTTCAGCAAGACTTGAAGGTGAGCAGCAGAGTAATTTCCAAAAGCTCAGGGAGCAGCTCTTGGTAACAGTTTGGCCTTGCAGATGTACTTCTTTGAATGTGTTGTCAAACATTGAAACAGGCTTCCCAGGGCAGTGGTGGAATCATCATCTCTGGAGGGATTTTTAAACACACGAATCATCATCTCTGGAGGGATTTTTAAGCACACGTAGATGTGGTACTTGGGGACGTGGTTTTATGTTGGCCTTGGTAGTGCTAAGTTCATGGTTGGACTCGATGATCTTAGAGGGCTTTTCCAACCTTAATGATTTTATGATTGTATTCTATCTAAACAAATATATATGTATAAAATTAATGAATACTCCCAAACCCTCTTCTCAGTTGTCTAATCCCTGAGAAACAGCATTCCATGAATGGAGAAACTGCAAAGAAAAACCTCTGGCCAAGGACTGAGAAAGAAAAGAATCAAATTCCTCCTGCTCCCTAAACCTGAGCAAGTTGCTTAATCAATTTGTCCTTGGCCTTCATGGCCAAAACCATTGTTTTATTCTCTTTCTCTGTGTCACAGTTTCCCTGGAAGTGAGTCAGGGACAATTTAGTTACAATATGTTTGTGTGTGCAGTGGCTAGCACACAGGGGTTGGAATTCTGTGGAATACTTAGGCATCACTATAACATCATTTTAGGAAGAACTATTTATTTTGAAAATTAAAAAACAGAAGCTAAACTGATGTATGTGTAAAAAGAAAATTGAGGGCTTTAGACAATGTAGACTTTTTAATGTTTTTTTTTTGTTGGACCAAATGCAGAACCAAGTAAATGAAATGTGGTGACCTGTGGTGTACAGGAGACTAGACTAAATCATCCAATAAACTCTAAACACTAAGACACTGCTTGTTGTAACAGCTGATTTATGGTCATGGTGGTGATGATGCCCCTTGGTTTCCCACAGCTCGCAATGTAGAAGTCCTCAAACACCTGCAGGACGTGGAAATTGAAGAAGACAGTTCTGCTGTCTTCTCCTGTGAGTTGTCCCACGATGACGAGGATGTGGAGTGGTTCCTCAATGGCACCCTCCTTTACACTAACAATTTCAATGACATCAAGAGTGTTGGCAAATGCTACACACTGACAATGAAGCAGGTCAAGCCTGAGGATGCTGGCACAGTGACAATGAAATCAGACAAAGTGTCGGAGACCGTGCGTCTGAAGGTGATAGGTAGGTCATGATCTCACTCCTCCTGAATGCAAATCAGAGATGCAAAAGAGCTATTATTAATCATATCCATGCAGCAAGCCTTCTTAAAATCTTCATCCCTCTGGGGCTGAGTAAAAGGTGTACAGGAGCTTTCTTCCAGTGCAGATTTCTACTGTAGCTGATGATTTTTCTAAGGAAGATAGTTTTGATGTCCTGCCAAAACTTCCCACTGCTCTTTATCTTCCTTTTACTTATCAGGATAGTCTGAAGAGCAATTTCCTTTACTTGTTGGTCTCTTCAATAGTATATAGTCTGTAAACTGTTATTTCCAAAGATTTTTGACTGCAGGGATGTGAGCTTCAGTGTATCTGCAAAGATAGGGCACACCTTTAGTACATCAGTTCTGGAGCTGGACTGAATCAGTAAAGAGAAGGCAGTTTGCTGCTGTCCTTCATACATCTTAAAGGTCAGTTACACAGCTGAGTTTTTGTGGTATAACATGTTCTTGTACACCCTCAGCAAGTCTGCAGGAAACACCAAGCTGAGTGGTGCAGTTGACACACCTGAGGGTCAGGATGCCATCCAGGGGGATCTGGGCAAGCTCAAGAAGTGGGTGAATCTCTTGAGGTCCAACAAGGCCAAGTGTAAGGTGCTGCACCTAGGTCAGGGCATCCCCCAACATCGACACAGACTGGGGAATGAAAGGGTTGAGAGTAGTCCTGTTGAGAAGGACTCAGGGGTGCTGGTGGATGACACTGGTTTAGGTTCTGCATTGGTACCAGTAGCATTGCCAAGGGTTTGCTTAATTTGTCTTTAAATATTTGATGGCAACAGAAAATGTCATGACTTAGATATCCTGACTGTTCTCTGTTTTGCTTGCTAACCTTCAGAGAAACCTGCTGTGTTCATGAAATCCCTGGATGATGTTTTCGGTGAGGAGCGAGGTGTGATTAAACTGGAATGTGAAGTCTCCAAAGAGAAGGTTAAACCTATTTGGAAAAAGGATGGTGTGAAGCTTACTTCTAGCAACAAGTATGAGGAGATACAGTCTGGGAAGACCCTGTGCCTCCTTATCCATGACCTTGAAAAGACAGATGCAGGATTATACACTTGTGACATTGGCACTGATGTTGCCAAGTCAAAGGTCAGCGTTCAGGGTAAGTATTGTTGACAATGGCCAGTCAAGGGAGTGATGAAAATATGGGTGGGCTTGGTCACTTGGTCTCACACCTATTCCTGCATAAGCCTCACATAAGCCAGTGATGTTTGAACAATCCCTGTTAGTCTTTGATGTAAGTATATCTGATGCTTCAGTGAAAATCAGGTGTCAGGAACATAGTGACAATGTTTCTGACCTGAACATCCCTAAGGTGCAGAAATTCTTCCAGAACAGCAAATAATTTCTCAAAAAAAATCCCAACCAGCAACAAAAAACTCAACAAAAAAGCCTCAAACATCATTCAGAAGCCATTGTAGGAACACACAAGTAGGACAGCATTGTGTATTGAAGAACCCATCAGTTCACTGTGTCCTCTAATCCTTGTCTGCCTGAAGGAAAAAAAATAATGTTCCTGGCTTCCAAACTCATATTGATAATGAGGCAAATTTTGAATTTATCCCATTTGAACACCAGGAGGGAGAGTATGGTAACAAGTTAACAAATACAAGCATGGCATTTCTCATATCGGCATGGAGAAAAACCTCACACATCATCCCAGGTGCTTCCTGTCTCACAGCTTTTCTCCCCTCTATCTCATTTAGTCTTGACTCTTCTCCACCAAGTGAACTGTTCTTCATGCAGTCCTTCCAGAGCAGAGCCAGGAGATTTATGACTCCTTTCCTATTAGCTTTGTGGTGATTCTGAGTGGATAATATTTGAGAAATCCTTCCTATGTCAAACACATCTGTAAGGAATGCAGTGGAGAACTGCCAATCCAGTAGATAAACTACTCTTAGGAGATAAAAATGCCTTTACTCTACTCATGTCTACACTATAAACCTTTTCCCCCTTGTGTTAACCTACTTTTTGTCCTGCAGAACTGAACATTGGCATCACCAAAAGGCTGAAGAACACTGAAATCCATGTGGGAGAAGATTGCACTTTTGAGTGCATTTTGTCCCATGAAAGCATTGATGAGTTCAACTGGACACTGAATGGGAGAAAAGTGGACAGTGGAGGGCGATTTAAAGCCTCCAACATGGGTCGGAAATACACACTCAATATCAAAAGTGTGATTCCTGATGATGCTGGGGAAGTTGTTTTCACTGCCCGTGGTCTAACCTCCAAAGCTTCTCTAATTGTGAAAGGTAATGAGATCAGAAAGGTTCTGGGATTTGATTTCCTTTGTGTAGTTTCCCAAGGTATGTCAGCAAACCACAGAGGCAAACGTGTTTTATGATCAGTGAATAACAGCCTTCCCTGTGAGCCTTGAAGAACTGAGATTTTTCCTTAAAAATAAATGAAAGGCTGAAACTTTTAATAGTTATTTGAGAGCTGAGTACACTGAGTAGTGTGTACAGATAATTACAACTCTGTGTGCTTCAGAGATAATCACCAAAGGCTCCCAGGGTTGTCAGTGGAGAGAAGAAACAGGTAGTTCTGAGTCGTATTTGGGAATCTGCAATAAGTCTTTCTTCATAGAATCAGAGAATTCTAGAATGCTTTGGGTTGGAAGGAACCTTATATTCATCTATTTCCAAGCCCCCTGCCATGGGCAGGGACACCTTCCATTAGATCAGGTTGCTCCAGGCCCTATCCTGGTCACGGCAGAGGGCTTGGAACAAGATGAGCTTTAAGGTCCCTTCCAACCCAAACCATTCTGTGATTCTGTGATTTGAATTGCAAAACCCCCAGCCATATAGTGATCATGATTTTGATTCAAAAATCCTTCTTGTTTTCCTCTTCAGAAAAACCTACTGAGGTTACAAAACAGCTGGAGGATAAAACATCACCAGCAGGGCAGGACATCAACTTGAGCTGTGAACTGTCCAAACCTGATGTGAACATCAGGTGGTACAAGGATGGCAAAGCAATCCGAAAAAGCCAGAAATATGACCTGAAGCAAGAGGGCACAAGGGCCATTCTGATAATCCATGACTCCACAGTCAAGGACAGTGGGGAGTACACCTGTGAGACAGAGGTCTCTAAAACGACAGCCAGGATCACAGTACAAGGTCAGTTGAAGCACGGAGAGGGGCTGGCAGGTACAGAGATAGGGGTTAATATCTACAGTCTGTGGGAGATGTTCTTCTCTTCCATCTCCCTGAACAGGATCAATTTTAATTTTCAAAAAACATCATGGATTAAAAGCTTAAAAGAAAAGATACGAAAAAACACCTTGTAGGTACTGAAGAATCTTGTTATGTAATGAGCCAATCAAAACTGGCAATTTTAATTAGTTTTCATTGAATATGGGTGATGAAAACCATACATGGTCTGTAAGATGAGACCTCACCAGCACCTGGATAATGGCATTAAGCTTTCCTGTAGATATTTTACCTGATATGTCCTGTGACAGAAGGTGGACCTGGTGATCTTAGGTCCATTCCATCTGATAGGATGAGAGGAAATGGCCTCAAGCTGCACCAGAGGAGGTTTAGATTGGCTATTAGGAAATATTTCTTCATGAAAGGGTGGTCAGGCATTGGAAGAGGCTGCCCAGGGAAATGATGGGGACACCATCCTTGATGGGATTTAAAATACGTGTAGATGTGTCACTTAAGGACATGGTTTAGAGATGGGCTTGCTAGGGTTAAGTTAATGGTTGGACTTGATGATCTTAAGGGTCTTTTCCAACCTAAATGATTCTGTGATTCTTAACTCTAAACAAATGGTGGCTTAGGGGAAGCAAGATCACTCTGTATGCTCAGGATGAGTGTGGATAACAAATCTGGCTCTCTCATTTGTATTTTTATATAATTAAAATATTTATTTTTTTTTCCTTCCAGAAAAACCTAATTATTTTGTCAAGGAACTTTCAGACCTGAAAGTTGATGAAAGTGGAACTGCAGTTTTTATGTGCCAGAGTGAGAGACCTGCATCCTCTGTGGTCTGGAGGAAAGGCATCGCTGAACTCAGGGTTGGCAGGAAATATGAGATCACACAGGAAGGACAAGTCCTCCAGCTGACCATCAAGAATTTGGAGAAAAGTGACAGTGACACTTACAGTTGTGACATTGGTGATGCCCAGTCCAGAGCCAAGCTGGTTGTGCAAGGTATGCTGAGAGGAATATGATTGTACATCCCATTTCTGTCATGGGAAACATTGTATGCACAGGCAGATCTATTTATCAGCATATGGGTAGCAGATCCATTGATTTTTTTGGCTCTGTCTCATTCATGATTTAAGGAACATGTGGCCCAAAATATAGCAACATGGAGCTGGACATGCAGAGTAATTTGCCAATTTGCAGCAATTGCACCTGGAGTACTTTGGGTGTGATTTAACCCCAAAATGCTGCTGTGAGGACAGGCTGGTGTTCCTGTGTGAACACGTGATGTTGGCAGAGACATCTGACAGTGTTTGCTGTTAGATGAGGGAAAAATTATTCTGCCTCTAGGCTTTTCTCCATGTACCTTGATGCCTCTTCCCAGTAGTGTTTTTTAAGAGGAGATGGGTAAATGAGAGGTCCACAGAATCAGAAAATGGTTTGAATTGGCAGGGCATTAAGTATCACCTAGTTCCAACCCCTCTGCCATGGGCAAGGACATCTTCCACTGGACCAGGTTGCTCCAAACCCCATCCAGCCTGTTCTTAAATACTTTCAGGGATGGGACAACATCCACAACTTCTCTGGGCAGCCTGTGCCAGTGCCTTACCACCCCCAGAAACAAGAATTTATTTGTAATATCTAATCTAAATCTCCCATCTTCCAGTTTAAGGTCATTCCCCTTTGTCTTATCCCTCCAGGCCTTTATCCAAAGTCCCTCTCCAACTCTCTTGGAACCCCTTCAGGCATTGTAACAGACTCTATGGTCCCCCTGGACCCTTCTCTTCCACAGGCTGAACACCCCCAACTCTCTTAGCTTGTCTGCATAGCAGAGGTGCTCCAGCCCTCAGAGCATCTTCAAGGCCAGAATCTTTTGGTGCTAAATGTCCCTCTGCACCTTAGAGATGTAGGTAGAGTGCAGCACAACTTCCAGCTGAAGAGTACAACCAGTCCAGCAGGCTTTATTTGACCCTGGGGGCAATAAATGAGCTGTGGTGGCCAATGCTAGCAGCAGGGCCATGTTTAAGAGGAAGGAATGAGATCTTGTTTTCACTGTTCCTCACAAGTTCCCCAAATGGAAGAAACCCTTGAGAATAAATTGATAAAGCAATGAAGATAATAAAAGAAATAATTCAAGAATAGTCAGATGGAGAATCAGTGTCTGTGTCCACTTGCTAATTTGGTTAGTTATTAAAGATGAGGAGGTAAGGTCAGACTCCTCCACCTCTGACCATCTGCTAGATAGGCCTTGAGAAGCAAAGAAGTGTACTTAATCCCCATTATAACCTCAGGCTCTGAGCTACCTGAAATCACTTTGAGCTTGCTAGCACCAGCTTTTCTGAGTGGAAAAAATACTTCACTGTCACAAAGAGAAAAGTAAAGAAAATCCCTGTAATGGTTTTGTAATTAGGAGGAACATCAGATATAATTTTGTAGACAGTGATAACTTTATTTTCTATATATTTTTAGTTAGGTTAATATTTATGTATTTATTTTTGGTGAGGTGTATATCCATCTACAGAGGCAGGTTTTCAGGGAGATGTTTTGTTTCTTTCTATCAAAGCTGCAGTCAGACACTCTCTCCACTTTCCTCTATGTTTATGGTTGTACAAGCTTAAAGATGTGGGTTCAGTGATCCCATCTCACAGTTATATTTGCACTAAGAAAACAGTGAGGCTGTCATGGGAGGGAGGGATCATCTCCTTATTGATGTCTAGAGCCCAATAATGCTGTCAGAGATGCATCCTTTCAGCCTTTCCAGGTAGTTTCATTAGTAGAAAGTTTCTAATACACTTGCTCTGCTTTATGTTTTCTGGAGCTTTAAAGTTGTCTTCATCCTATTTTGGTGTGTGTCCTGTATGTATTATCTTCCTGTGAATGAGTTTTGTGTTCAGGATTGGGGGAATTGTGTTTCAGTCTTCTGTATCATGAACACATCTCTTTCTTGAAATACTCACATGGGAAATCTTGGGAATTTTCCTTATCAATTTTCATGCTAGAAACTGAAGATTCCAGTAATTGATGTATCTATGTTCCTTTCAGGCCAGAAAGTGCTAATAACAGAAGACCTGGAAGATGTCACTGTGTTAGAAGGAGAGTCTGCCATGTTCAAGTGCAGAATCTCTCCTGTAAACTATAGCAAAGTGCAGTGGTTTTTGGATAAAACCCCACTCCATACCAATGAACTTAATGACATCCAGTCTCAGCCTGGTGGATATCACTTGCTAACGTTGAAAAAGCTCTCACTGAAGGACTCGGGGGTCATTACATTTGAAGCTGGTGATAAGAAAACATCTGCCAGTTTGGTTGTTAAAGGTAAATCAATCATAAAAATGGCAGGAGAGGAAATAATGAGCAGAAATAAATGGGGCTAATGTGGGTAGGTGAAAAAAAAATGAACAAAAATGCTACAAATTTAGGCTCATCCTGTGTATATCTGTTTATGTTCAAGAATAGCATTATTTATATAATAAAGCTATTGCTGGAGAATGAGCACTTTGTAATTCTGGACAACTCTCAGAGTGTTTATTGGACCTTAGATGGGAATGTTATACTGCAGTGATGGTACATTAGATGCCTTGTTCAGTTCTCCTCTAGTCAAGCTGCTAAGATGATGATAAATGAGGAGAAATCAGTTAGTTCAAGGAATAAAAAAAGTGCAGTCACTAAATTTTTTACTTAGTTTTCATTGCTTGAAATGTAAAATTATATGTGTTCTCTGCTATTCATTGTTGACTTCTACTGTTGACACTACTTCTGTAGTGAGAGAATGAAATGAATGCCAGACAGTCCAAGAATGCAGTATTAGAGAGATGTTTTCTTACTGGAAATATAAATATTTCTTGTTGCCCAGAGATGTAAAACCCACAGTCTCCACCATGTCAGATCATAGTCTCCTTTTTCAGAATTACCGTATTTATTGCAAAGGACTTTTGGGGTTTTTTTCAAATTTTGAAAGCTGCATCTGGATTAGACAAGTCAGTGTGAATATAAAAGCATTTGGTTTTGTTGGAATGGTCAATTTGAATCTCAGAGCATGGAGTGGGAGGACAAGCTGCTCACAGGATTTATATAGAGCACAAGGAAGCAAATCAACTCAAGGCTGAGGTCTGCTGTGCAAGGAAAGAGAAGATGTAATGAAGAAGAGGTGCTGGTTGATGGTCCTGATTTTCTCTGTCTTTCTTTAGCACAAGAATTCTCAATACCCCTTGCACAAAAAAAGAAAGATCTGTGTTGACTTCACTAGGACCTGGATCTAACAGATTATGAAGAATAATTTTCTATTAGGAAATAAACCCCATTCATAATGTTCCATAACAGCCCAGTTTTCCCTTCACAGAGAATGATGTGGATGGATGTAGGATTTAAACACATGGATTCAGATCACCACTAGATATGTAGGAGTCAAGTCATAAGAATGTCTACAACAGATTGCACCATTGGAGCTTTCTTTTATCTATTAGGGTCACATCAGAGCAGCAGAATGTAGAAATAGCAAAACCTAAAAATAATAACCAGTAGCCATGTGACACTGAGTGTCCCCAACCAGAGGCAAAAGGGGGACAGAAGAATAGGCTGCAGTTTTGCAACAGCCACAAGTTAAGTGCATCATGAATCAGGAGCTGACTTGAGTATTCATAAGACAGCAGAATTCAGGAAGAATTATATTTTTTTCATGATCTGAAGGAGAACACTTCACTTGAGTTTTTTTCCCAGTAAGTGCCTTCCCAACACTAGCTCACCTCAAAGCCTTGAATCCCAAGCTGTGACAGAGCCTGCAGAGGAAGCTCCACAGGGACCCTGCCATGTACAGCTGTGCTTCCCTCTCTGTGTTTGCTCTGTACTGGTTTTAAGTCTGTATTCATGTTGGATAAAATCATGTTGTAGGGATTTTTATAATGAGAAGTATGTACTGCTGGTCATGCCAGAAAGTGCTTTGCCATTCCTCTGTGTCCTCTGTGTCATGTGTGAGTTGACCTCAGTGAAGTTTTATGTTTTTTGTGCCAGTGGTGCAGCTCTGAGCACCCATCTGCAACAGTTTGTCTCATTAATAGCAGTGCAGCAGTTGCTGCTGCTGCTAATATGAAAACAGTAATAGAAACAATGATTTCTATAGTTCAGATAGTGCTAAAAAGGAAAATCAGCATATGGCCTCAATATTTTTTTGCTGCTGTAAATTGCTGGCAGCCAGATGTGAGATGTCAGAATCTGTTTGCTGTTTTCTAGTGCTTTTCCATTTGTATTTTTTTAAAATCTCAGTAATGAATTCTGAATCAAAAAAGGAAAAGTGTTTTCCAACCTCATATGTTTCCTTCAGCATTTGTATTATCCTTTTTCAGAAGCACCAGTTCTTTTCAAGCAAGAGCTCCAAAATGAAGAAGCTAAAGAAGGAAAACAAATTAAGCTGACCTGTGAGCTCAGCAAACCTGGTACCCCAGTGAAATGGATGAAAGGAGACACTGTTCTCTATGCCAGTGAGAAGTATGAATTTAAGCAGCATGGAACTGTGGCAGAGCTCATTATTCGAGATGTGAAATCAGTAGATGCTGGGGACTACACCTGCAGCACTGGGGAACTGAAGACCACTGCTCGGGTGAAAGTGAATGGTGGGTAGTTAGACATTGCCATACTTTCTTAATGAAGTACTTAGTAGATCTATTACAAAAAGTCACATTACACTCCATTTTTTTGTGTCAGTGGCATCTTTAATACGTATAATTTAAAGGCAATATTGCATACTTGTAGGCACCTGTATATATTTCATTCATAGCATCTCACATTCTGTGTCTGGGATTTTAAGTCTGTAATTTCCCACTGGGCAAAAAATAATTAAGTGAAGTGCAGAGGATTAATTTTCTATACTCTCTCTGCTGTAGTTCCTGACCTATCAGCTGCTTTACATCCCTGTGAATAAGATTTGAGTTAGAGATGAAGACCAGTAGAATTGGAGCACAAGAATGTGAAAACATAAGTCCAGTCCCTGGAAAATTGCAGGTGGCCAAGTGATTAATATTTAGACCCCCAAACTTCCCAAACAACCTTTTTAAAGGCTCTTAGATGTCATCTGCACTCCCCAATGCCCTTACCAATTCCCGTACATTTAGTACCATAGCAAAAGTAGTGTATGCTGGAGCAGAAAGCAGGAGAGATATAGGATATGAATATTGTTTCAGAGCCCTGCAGGAGCAGGGAATTCATTAGGTGATGATGTCCAGAAGACTCCGAACAGATTCTTATTAAAAATGAAAGAAACTTTTCCCATATTCATAGGAATCACAGAATCAATCAGGTTGGAAAAGACCTCTGAGATCATCAAGTTCAACCTATGACCTAACACCACCATGTCAACTAGATGCCATCATCCAGTCTCTCCTTAAACTCCTCCAGGAGCAGTGACTCCATCACCCCTGTAGGCAGCACATTCCAGTGTCTAATCACCTTTTCTGTGAAGTAATTCTTCCTAATACATAACCTAAACCTTTCCTGGTACAGCTTGAGACTATGTCCTCTCCACAGTGACATGATAACCTCTGGAGGAAAGGTTTCTTCCTCCTCCCAAGCCAAATCATGTTGATGCCACACAGCCAAGGGAGGGGCCAGGGCTGCTCTGCTCATTTGGAAGAGGTGGCAGCATTCATGGGGCAGTTGTTTTGTAACAGGTCAACGGGGCATGTCCTAATCCCTGGTTCTGTGTTGTAGCTGTGCCTGTCCTTTTTAAACGAGCCCTGGAGAACACGGAAATGGAAGAAGGGAAATCTGTCTCCTTGCGCTGTGAACTCACAAAAACCGATGCCACCGTGGTGTGGAAGAAGGGAGAAGCCACGCTCCAGGCAAGTGCCAAATATGAAATGAAGCAGAAGGGGACAGTGGCAGAGCTGGTGATTCATAATGCAGAGCCAGAAGATGCGGGAAGATACACCTGTGACACTGGAGACCAGCAGACCACAGCCCAAGTCAAAATCCATGGTAGGAATGAGACACCTGCTTGTGACCATTTGTTGTTTTTCTTGCCATGGTCCTGCTACCTCCTACACACATAGCACGAGTGTTCAGAAAATTTAGGGATCAGTACAAACAAAAGGCACCTCTGACTGAGTCCATTATGTTCTCTGTTTACTGGGATGATTACTTCATGCTAAAACATGTCAATCAAATATACCTGATAACAAAATATCTTTTCTTCCCTATGAAATATCTCTTATGCTTAGGATAGAGAAGACTGGTCAAGCACTAAGCCAAGAGGTAAGAAGGGCCTCAGCTACACATTTTATTAAATAATGTTCAATTTTTTTCTCCACTTTCTCAGCAAGTTTTTATGCATCTGTGACCAACAGCATTTGGGTAGCAGAATGGTAATTACTCTGATATTCTAATTTTTGGGAAATAATTGTTCTCTTTTTATTTCATCCCAAACTCTTGGTGTGCTATTATAAACATGAGTCCTGGAAGTGCAGGTAGGTCAGATTTTATTGGCTGTGTGTGCCAAGAGAATTTGTTTTGGCTTTAAGTCTTATATGAGGTCATCAGATGGTGATGATGCTCCTAAAGTAAACTGAGAATGCTTCATTCCTCAGCTGTCTCTGTGCTCTTCAAAGAAGAGCTGAAGCATGTGGAAGCTGTGGAAGGTGGGACAGCCACCCTGCAATGCCAGCTGAGCAGAGAGGCTCCTGTGGAGTGGAGGAAGGGGCACACTCTTCTCCGGCCCAGTAACAAGTACAAGATGAGGCAGGAAGGCACAGTCACTGAGCTGCTGATCCACGATCTGGACCCAAAGGATGCTGGAGACTATACATGTGTAGTGGGGAACCAAAAAACCACAGCAGCCTTGTCAGTGAATGGTAAAAAGGCAGAAATAACCTGTGAAACTCTGGAATGTTTTTGTCCACACCTTTCCTCCTCCTCTCTATATGTTATCTCACAACTCCTACCTTCACGTCCTGCTTCTACTGCTTAGATCCATCCACTTTTCTATGTTGCCATGTCACTCCTGTCCCCAATTTCCATCCTCTATCAGCTTTCATTATGCCCAATGTTTAATATGTGTGTGTGTTGTGTTATCTTCTTACCTTTCCTCAAGTGAAGGATGATGTCCTGCATGTTTGTTTTCCTGAATTAGCATGGAAACATAAGATTCCTTGGGATTTTCTGTTAAGGAGGGTTCATCACCTTTAGTGATAAGGATGAGTTTATCACTTGTGTACATGATCTCAACCGAGATCACAAATACTTGGATTTCCACAGAGTAATTTACTAGAGAATTTCTTTAGCCATCCATGAAAAAATACAGGATGTTCTTAAGGACGAGGGTGCTGCAATAAGGTTTAGGTAGATATGCAATATATCATGATTCAGCCTCTGACCAGAGATCTGAGCAGGGTCTTGGGTTGCAATCCCTTTTCATTCTGCATCTCTCAGCCCTGCCAGTCCGTTTCAAACAAGAGCTGAAGAACGAGGAAGCCACAGAGAGCGGGACAGCCACACTGCAGTGCGAGCTGAGCCGGGCCGGGGGCTCTCCTGAGTGGAGGAAGGATGGGAAGGTGCTCCTGCCAAGTGGAAAATACAAAATGAGACAGGAAGGGCGTTTTGTTGAGCTGGTTATCCAAGACTTAGACTTGACAGATGCTGGGAGCTATACCTGCATTTGTGGAGACCAGAAGACAACAGCTGCTTTGAGAGTGAATGGTAACCATTTTACCCATGTTTCTCTTTAAGATGCATATTTGACAAAATTTTCTGGTCAATCAAGGCTTGCTCAGTGTGATTTCTTAGAGGTTTTGTGTTTTTAGCTCTGTGATGGCAAAGAGTCAACCTATTAGAAAATATTTCCTTGTGCTTTTTTTGCCTTGAGACAACACATATATGTTGCATACTGATTTCTGTAATTTATTTCTTTCTCCTTTAGGAGGTTTTACCTCCCTTTAAATGGTACCCATGTAGCAGTAGTGCATTTTTGGTTAAATGTAGACACTGCAGCCCAGTAACTCACAGCACAGACCACTTCATTTCACTCTAGTGCTGATTGCTTCTCTGTTGGTATATCTTCAGCCTTGCCTATCCTCTTCCAAGAAGAATTGATGAACAAGGAAGCTACAGAGGGCCAAGCAGTCACTTTGCACTGCAAACTAAGCAAATCAGCCCCGGTTGAGTGGAGAAAGGGGAATATGGTCCTCAAGTCAAGTGAAAAATACAAAATAGAGCAGGAAGGTCCCTTTGCAGAGCTGACGATCCAGGATTTGGATTTGACAGACACTGGTGACTACAGCTGTGTGTGTGGAGATCAACAGACTACAGCTGCTTTGACAGTAAATGGTAAAAAAGAAATTCTCAGCACGTGCCCAAGTAAACCTATATCATTCCAAGACCTCTTCCTCATTTTCCTCTGCTTCATCTGATCCCTACCTACTTTATATCCTCTCCTCTGCTGATTAATTTTCCTATCATGACAGACACTGGTGACTACAGCTGTGTGTGTGGAGATCAACAGACTACAGCTGCTTTGACAGTAAATGGTAAAAAAGAAATTCTCAGCACGTGCCCAAGTAAACCTATATCATTCCAAGACCTCTTCCTCATTTTCCTCTGCTTCATCTGATCCCTACCTACTTTATATCCTCTCCTCTGCTGATTAATTTTCCTATCATCTTTTCCCTCTCTCTCTCTCTCTCTCTCTCCTTTCACCTGATGCCCTCTTGATGTGCTGTGTGTCGTCCTAGGTGCTATGCTGAAATGACAAGTGCAGTATAGATGCCCAACTCAACACAACCTCCCTAGTCCAGAATAGCTGCTTGTTTAGAAGTTTTCCTGTAGGGATTTACCTAAGAGTGGGAATAATATTTAATTTTTGTGACTGTTACACTTGTTGCTTCTAAGATGAACAAGTTTTCATCGATGTATGACACTACACAAGGACAATCTTAATGAAAAATAAGCTTTTTTTATGCTCCTGCTATTCCCAGCCCTTTTTAACCAATTTTGGCATAACTCTTCCAAAGCAAATACTTTATCTCTGCAGCAAGCTGACAGCATGTTTGTAAATGCTCTGTTTTAAGGGGCTCTATTTATACAAATACAGACAGTGCCATGAGTCAGGCACTCCTGTGGAACTGCTGTTTTTCTCAAGGGAAACAAAATGCTCTGAGTCTCATATTGAAATATGGCCTCTAATTTTATGTGTTTGATTTTATGGTATATAAAGTAAAGGATAGGTGGCTTGTCAACTACCTTTGCAGATAGACTTATTCTTAAAGTTTTAAAGCATGAGGACAGGAACAAAAATACCCCCAGAATTAATTATCTTTTGAAGTGTTGGAGATTGGAGTAAACTCCTCAAGGAACAACTCCCTGGTGGAGACTAAGGTCTTGTGGCTTCAGAGAGATTAAGAGAGTGAGTAGATCTTGGGTGAGGCTTTCTCAACATTGATGCCATGTCCATATTGCATTTACTCTGCAGTCCTGCCTGCTCTTTTCACCAAAGAACTGACAGATGAAGAAGGCACTGAAGGTAAAAGTGTCTCTCTGCACTGTGAACTCAACAAGGCTGCTGCTAACGTGGAGTGGAAGAAGGGATTCAAGACCCTCAAGACAAGTGACAAATACAAAATGAAACGGGAAGGTGTCATTGCTGAGCTTATAATCCAAAATCTAGACATGAAGGATGCTGGAAATTATTCCTGTGTGTGTGGAGACCAGCAGACCATGGCAGTTTTAACAGTACATGGTAAACCAAACCAAATAAGACACATACTGAAAATAACAATCCTGTTTTCTCTGTCCATTTGGACAGACACTGGCTTACATTCCCATCTTCTTCTTCTGCCAGACTCTTATCCACAGCTCACTGGTGCCAATGAAGTGCACCCATTGGTGTCCATGCAGCTGGGATGTGTGGCACAAGAGGGTTATTGGTGTCCAAGCTCAGAGTAAGGCAAGCAGGGTTGATGCCACTGTTTTAATTAGGGTCCATCATTTTGCCTTTCCCTTGAAAGATCCTTTACTAGACTCCTAGTTATGCTTAAGCCCATTAAAATGGGTTGACTCAAAGGGATTATGACTTAGGGATTTTAAGGTTTCATAAAATTCCAAAAGATTAGCTTATTCCATGGAATCTTATGTCCATACTCCATTCCTGAGACAACAAGGTGCTTTTATACTTACAGCCCAGTTGTCATTGCATTCAGTTGGTGTCCTGTGTAAAGCAAGCCCAAACCTTATGAGGGTTGACCATTCTCAGGGAGAACTTTGATCTTTACTGAACCTGACATGTTTCAAAGGGTATGTCAGTTGAGGTGAAAATGTTTGTGTTCCCACCATGTATTGAAATGAACAATTTCATTTCAAACTGACATTTAGAATGAAACTCCAGGGTTTCATTTTCTAAAAAAAAAAAGTAAAATGTCTTTATGTTTGCTTAAGTATGTGGAAACATAACAAACATTCTCCCATTATGGTTTAAAAAGTCATATAAGAAAACCATTTTTACCCCAGAAATTTCAAATTAGTGTTTATTCTTTTTTCTTGAAATTTCACAGGGGAAAAAAATGGGTTTTCTACTTCTGTTTGTATTGTTTTGTGACTCTGAGTAAATGTAAAATACCTCTATGGATTATTGCAAGCATTAAATCCTTTCCTGGTGATGATATTTCTTTCCTCATGCTGAGTCATGGAGACACTCAAGAATCTATGTTCTATTGTTGTTAAATCCATTCAAGATAAGAGGGAAAAGGAAAATTAAACATAATTTTAAGTCTTTGGAGCCCTGCATCTCACTGCTCATATTGCTGTCCTTCAGCTTTGCCTGCATTTTTCAAAGAAGGGTTGAAGAACAGGGAAGCCACAGATGGAGCAACAGCTACTCTGCACTGTGAGCTGAGCAAGGTCGGTGTCCCCGTGGAGTGGAAAAAAGGGGATAAAATACTCAAACCAAGTGATAAGTACAGGATGAGACAAGAAGAAACTGCTGCAGAGCTGCTGATCCGAGATCTGGAGGTAGAAGATACAGGAGAATATACCTGTGTATGTGGTGATCAGAAGACCTCAGCTGTCTTGACAGTCCATGGTAAAAAAAACATTCTCCATTGTGATAGCACTATCTCAAGGACATCCCTTTTTCTCTCTCTCTTTCCCACTTGCTTTGATTTTTTGACTGCAGCATTTTCTTGGTTAGCTAGGTGTGTTTCATCCCATCTCCTATTGCCTGTCAGTTTGAAACTGATGGATTTAGAGCACAGGAAAGGAGAGCTGTGAGAATTTCTTATATTAGTCTTCACTTAAAGGTGAAGAAGTCCCCTGTATGTAAGGGCAAGCCTGAACAGATGTCCAGTGGAAAGACAATTCTCAAAGGGTTTGTCATTGTTTCTCACTTATGTCAGTCAATTTTGGTGCTTAAACTGAGGGAAAGCTTTTTAAAACTGCTGAGCTTAGTTAGTGAGAGGTTTTTCCATCCAGGACTGAATGGCAATCCTTCTCTTTCGCAGGACTGAGATATATTCTGCTGAGGAAATTGACACTTAAATAAAACCCTACTCCACAGAATTCTTCTGCATGGCCTGATTTAGGGGGAGTAGTGAGGCAAATTTTGTCCCATCTTTACCATGGTGAATAGTGAGGAGCTCTGGTTGTCCCTCCAGAAGAAGGAGTTAATGTACAGTTCCTACAGATGAAAGAATAGCTTTTATTTGAGATGAATCTGAAGGATAGGATGCTTCTAAAGACAGGAGGAAAACTGTGGAGGCAAAGCTCTTCTGCCAGATTTTCTACACACTTTTGCTTCCTCTTCTTTCTCCTATCTGGAGGAATTTCTCTTCCTCCCCTCCTTTGACCTGGTACTTTCATCCCTGTACAAGTCTCTTTTCACTTTAGTGGCACATTGCAAAGCAACTTGTTGAATGCTGCTAAAAAATACATGACCTGTAATCCTGATAATCAAGCCATTATGTCCTTGGAAACTGTGGCTTAAAGGTGTGTCTGAAGTTATATTTCTAATTTATTTTCTGAACCAAAAAGATAAATTATGCTGTTAGGAAAGGTAGGGATCTCCAGATAGCAGTGCTGTCATCTTGGTCAATGACTTTCAGTCAAAATTCAGGTCATTAATGTACAAAACAGATGACTTCAGACTGAAATAGGTAGAAAGGACTCCTGGAATCAGCTGTAAAGTGATGAACATGCTGATAAGTCAATGTTAGAAGCAGGTCATGATGGCAATTATCCCTGTGTGATCTCGCAGTAGTTTTCTAATAGAAAACTATTTTCCAAGACTGTATGATTTGTTTACCTGTAATGGTGAAGTACTGGCCACAGGACCTAGTCCCAAGTTCCTCAAGGTCTGGTTAATGGTTTTGATGTCCTCTCTGTTTATATTACATCCCATAGCTTTGCCTGCACAATTCAAAAAAGAGCTTGTCAGTCTGGAAGCCACAGAGAACAGGACAACAGTTCTGCAGTGTGAGTTGACCAAACCTGCTCCAGTGGAGTGGAGGAAAGGGCAAGAGGTGCTCAAACCTAGTGAGAAGTACAAAATGAGACTGAAGGATACAATTGCTGAGCTGACAATCCACAATCTGGAGGAACAAGATGCAGGAGATTACACATGTGTGTGTGGAGACAAGATGACTACTGCTTCCCTGACAGTGCATGGTAAAATATTCAGGTTTAATAGGAATTTTCTGCTTTGTAGTCTGTGATGTCATGCAGGATCACAATCTAGTTTTGATCACATCTATTGTTTTAAAATGTTATGACAACTGTACCAACCACTGGGAATATCTTTCACTGAATGTCCTTCCCTTGGGCCTGATAAATAGCATCATACAGTATTTTCAGTCCTTGCTCTTTCCTCTTGATGGAATCTGGAAGCAGATAATGAAAAGCTTGATTTAGTCATAAATAGCACTTGGAGTTTTTCCACTAATTAATTTCTTTAGGGTGAATCACTGAGATTTCACTTGTTTTTCTTGAATGGAGTTGAAAAGTTATGAAAACATTGCAGCCTGTAATTTTACACAACATAGTGTTCATTTTAATTCTTAATCTGATCCTAAGGCTGAGCTGTGCATAGTTCCTTGAAATCCTGGGATCAGCCTTCTGTGGGTATATCTTAAAACTATATAAATATAAAATATATATATGTAATATACCTTCTAGTACTGAAATTATACTTTGACAACACTGATTTCCAAATCAGTGAGTTGAGAAGTTGAGACTGGTGTGATGCACCATTTCATGCTGTGGTCCATACCACAAAATACACCCTGACTTATTCATGAGGTGTTTTCCAGGTGTACAAAGTCACTCTTTTGTGGTTCTCAAACTGGTTATCAATCAACACTGATTTCCAAATCAGTGTGACATGCTGAATGTGGCATGTTGCAATGCACAAGGCAGGGATGTCCCCAAAATCATTCTTTGCCTCTCAGGTACTGTATATTATAAGACTTTTAGAGATTGAATGGTTTTAATCAAGTGGAGCAGTCAAGACACAGTATTTCCTCAGTTTTAAAGTGCTCTCTCTCCACCTGTGATCTTCAGCCCTTCCTCCACATTTTAAAAAAGAGTTGAAGAACGTGGAAGCCATAGAAAATGGCACAGCCACTTTCTGCTGTGAACTGAACAAGCCTTCAGCTGCCGTGGAATGGAAAAAAGGAGACAGAGCCCTGGGGACAAATGACAAGTTCACCACGAGATGTGAGGGAACAATTGCTGAGCTGGTGATCCGTGATTTAAATCTGACAGATGCTGGAGATTACACATGCTGTTGTGGAGATCAGAAAACCACGGCTGTGCTAAAAGTCAATGGTAAAAAAAATAGAAATATATAACAAATTAAAGGTTTATTATCAAGCTGCTATTTTTTAAGACCACAGTAGTATCAGCTTTGAAATTGTAGCCCTTTTTGCCAGGAATTTGGCAAAAATGTGGTTAGACACAAATGTCTGAATGCTTTGGTCAGTATCAGGCACAAGTCAGGTTTCATGGCAAAAATTTCAGATATTCATCTCAATCCTAACTCATTTCTTTGCTGCTTATCTTCAGTAGTAGGTGCTAAGAAAGGAAAATCATATTGTTATATTGGTTGTAAAGATGTCACAAGCCTAAGGTTGAGAAGATTACTATTTGTTGATGAGATATTTTTGATACAGTTCTTAGTGTTTCAGAATAATTTGATGGCCAAGTTTTGCTAGATCACTATATGAGGAGAAATAAGAGTATTTTGGGTTGGAAGGGACCTTTAAAGGTCCCTTATGGTCTCATGGAAAAGAGAAATTGGTCCCTCAGATAGAGTTTCATTTATGAAATTTTGAAGTAATAATTTCTATTCCAATAGAATTTTTAGACACTGGTTAGGCTTTATTTTCCATTCTGGCAGGCAATACTCAAAGTTTGGGCACAGTCTTGCAGGTCTAAAGATGTTGGTGTGGTTCTCCATTTCATGCCATCAACCATACCATAAAAAAAATCTGTCTTATGGACAGGGTGTTTTCCAGCTTTCCAAAGTCACTCTTTTATGGTTCTCAGAGCAGTTATCAGCCCTTCTTGATTAGGGAAGGCTTTGCTTGTCACATGTGGTTGATAGACTACAGCTAAATGGTTACTTGAATATTTGCCATGTTCACACATTCTGCTCATCTTGAATTCCTCAGCCTTGCCTGCATACTTCAAGGAAGAGATGAGGAATGAAGAAGCCACAGAAGGTGGAACTGCCACTCTCCTGTGTGAGCTCTCTAGGGCTGCCTCTGTGGAGTGGAAAAAGAAACACAAAGTGCTCAAATCGAGTGAAAAATATACTATGAGGCAGGAAGGCACTACAGCCCAGCTGCTGATCCATGATTTAGAAGTCAAGGATGCTGGGGAATATACCTGTGTGTGTGGAGAGGAGAAGACAACTGCAGCACTGACAGTGCATGGTAATGAAAACAGAAATGAGCCATTTCTGTGTGATGTTTCTCCCTTTCTCCTCTGGAAGCCTCAGTACTGACACACGAGTTCTTTCTCTAATCCTGTCATCATTAATTCTGTTGGTAACAGATTTTCTCTCTTTATTGTGTTTTTTTTAAAAAAAATCTAATTCTGACTAGAACTGTACTTCCATGGATTATACTAATATTTTCCCTGTTTTCTTCATACTTCTTTAAATGAGTGATTAGATTTCAAGTTATATTAGGATTTGAGGAGTAATTTTAAATAATGCAAGCAAAAGTTGATTCAATGCAATTTTTCTATATAGCTCTGACCCAGAACTATATAGACTTGTATTTGGATAGTGCAGAATACTCAGCATTATAGTGGGAGAATATTTCATAGTCCTCTGTCAAATTCATCTGCAAACTTTCCTTGGAAGAGAGGGAAGCTTTATTTCCACTATTAACACAGAACAGTCAGAAGCAGTTTCAGCCTCTTTCTTACCTGGAAATTCAGCACATCTGTGAGTAGATTTCTTTGCTTTACTGCCCAGATCTTTTAGTCCTTGTATTTACCAATGAAATGGTTGGACTTGATGGTCTTAAAGATCTCTTCCAACCCTGATGATTCTATGATTCTTGATGATTCTGTGAAACAAGAATTGTTTCAGTCTTGAACTTTCAGTATAACCATGGAAAACAGAATTGCAATGGACTTCTACAGGTCACTTAGTCTATCCTCAAGCTCCAAGTCACTATCAGTACTGCCAGAAAGCTCTTAATTTCAACAAAAGCCATTCTTGAGCTGTCATAAATCATTACTTCTTATGCCATATTCTGTAGAAAGTGAGAAATATTAGCTTTTTTTTTCCTCTCTTTGTGAAACTGTTTCACAGAATTGAAAACTTTCATCTTATTTCCTTTCTGTTTTCTGGACTAAGCACCTTGAATCATTTTATTCTTCATTCATAGGTCATGTTTGCTAGACTTAGGGTCATCTTTGTTGTTTTCTGGAGCATCTTAATTTAATCCACTTCTAGAAAGAAGTGAGATGACCTCAAGCAGATTACAGCACTCCATCTGAGGTGTTTCCAGAGTGGAGCAGGATGGAAGGACATCATATATCTTGTATGCAACATTCCATTTTATATATTCCTATTATGGTGATTTCTTTATTCACATCAGACTTGCATTTTATGACTTGCATTTGCTCCAAGATATCTTGTAATCCCAAATCCCTCTGTGCAAATCTACTGCTTGTTGTTCTCTATCTTGTATTTGTATTGTTGATTGTTCCTAAACAGGGTATTTTGTACTCACTCTTGCTAAATTGCAGCCTGTTTCTTCACCACTACTTCACTGAGGTCTTCTATACTTAGTCCAGTTTTAAAAAGTGATTTCACCTTCTCTCCTTTCCCACATTGAGATCATCTGCAAAATTAATGACAACTCTGCATTCCTTTGTCCAAGTCACTAAAGAAAATGCTGACTAATACTGGATTCCAGAGTACTGAGGATCTCTCTCAACTCATTCTTTTAATGTGAGTGTAAATCCCAGTTGAATATTCTTTGTTGTTTCCAAATTAGTATCACATTCCACTGTAATTCCATCTAAATTAAAGGAAGAGCTTTACTATAGTAACAGTGTACAGCACCTACTGTGTCTTTCTGTCAGTAAAGTTAAATCTATGTCAAGAAAAAATTGCACTGATCCACTCCTTCATGAAGAGAAAAGTTCTTGGCAAGTCCTAGTTTTTCAGAGAATTAAGCTGAAGTGGTCACAATTTCTAGAATCTTCTCTCTGCTGACAATCTCTTCTTTCTTTTCCAAGACAAGCACTATGAATGGGATTCATCCTGTAGATCAAGACTGGTGAGTATTCCTAAATTCCTGTTTTTGTCAATGGAGAACTAGTCAACTCTGTCCATGGAAGACAAGGAAACATCCAGTTCACCCTATAGCAGAAGCTCTGTTTGCAGGTATCTCTATTGGCTCCACTGTCTTTACCTGGATCTTTCTTGGCTCTCTAGGAGTTCAGACTCTTGGTTTACATGGTAGAACTAAATGTGTGTACTTCAATCTGTGAGACCTTTTTCACCTCTGAGTTTCTATTTTTTCCCATACTTGTGGAACATCACCCATTCTCTTTGATTTCTCCAGTCTAACTGTTAATGTGTGAAATTGCTTGAGCCAACACCTTCCATGACAAATTTTATCACACCAAGGTGCTTTGAGAATACTCAGTTTATTCAAATATTCTCTAATCATTTTTTCTTTTTCCTACCCAGAATTCCTATTATTTTCTTATCTATGATTAACCTTTAATATTAAAGAAAAAGGAATTAATTCCTTCAGCTTTCCCCATGTCACTCGCCATCATCTTACTATCCTGTGAAGCAAAAACAAATTCTCCCTTGTTCTTTTCCTTCCCTCTGATCTACCTACAGACTGTCACTATATTATTTGTTTCTTCTAGTCAGACTGACCAGGTTTCCTGGGATTTGCATGCCAGTATTCTGATATAGCCAAGAGTCACAAGTTGAACTGTGAGCAGAGAACACAGAAAGCTCCTGGAGAAATGATCTTGCCACCCAGTTGCTGGACAAAACTACATACAGCTGTGTCTGGAGACACTTGATGTTAGGAAAAAATAGGGTTTGCCTCTACATTCTGCTGTACATCTTTTGCACTCATCTAGACCTCCCATATTTTATAGTCTCTTGATTTTCAGGACACTGAAGAATTTGTAATTTTGTCAGGCTATCCCTGATGATCCTTGGAGTGAGGTACTCTCTGTAATTATGCCCTTAATATTGTTTCTTTGAGGAGTTTTCCACTGTCTTAAACTACCTTTAAGTTTGCTTCTGCTTGATCATAAGTAACAGTTCTCAAATTATTGAAGCTTGCTTTCTTGATGCCCATGGAATTTTCTTCTCTTCTTCTCCATCATTACTTGTCCTAAAATCCATGAGCTTTCCTGCTACATAATCCATGTCTGCACAATTATCCTCCTCATCCTTATTCTCAAATATTTATTTCTTGCTGATCAGAGTCAGGAGCTGGAGACTCTCCTCTCCTGTTCCTTCATAGCTATTCTCTATCCAAATGTGGTTCCCACCCCATTTCAAAGACTTAGCAGATGTTGTCCTATCCTTCTGCTCCCACAGTATATACTACCACATTACCATCCAGTCTTCCACTCTGAATGATTCTATTTGTTGTTCCAAAATCGATGGAGCCTCAGGATGCACCCAAACTTCCTTGTGTGAAGGTCTTATAGCAGATTTCCACAATGGAGACATTGTCCTTCTTTTTCCTTTTTATTGCTACCCTAGCACTTTCAAGAGATCTCTCTGATTCTACTCTTCAGTCTAATCCTAACTTTGGGCTAGGTCTGTAGGTGTCCTTAACATCTAAGGTAAAACCTTTTCATCTTCTCCTTTAGCTTTTTTTCCCCCGATGATGCTGTAACCTTCTATATCAATTTTCCAGGCTGGATTATACTGAGATAGTTACATTTTTTTTTTTCCTGCTGTTTATTCTCCATGCAGCTCTAAACCAGCCCATTGTACAAACCCTTTTGTGCATATGCCACAAATTAGTATCTTCCTTCTGTGAGATGACCCTCATGTCAATAACAATGGATAGATACTGATAAACATCAGCTTAATTTATTTTGGTGATCAAGAACTGCTTATCATGAAAACATTTGCTCCTCTGTTTCTCAGCCCTTCCTGCTCTCTTCAAAGAAGAGTTAAGAGATGAGGAAGCCGAGGAGGGTAAAGCAGTCACTCTGCACTGTGAGCTGACCAAGAGTGCTTCAGTGGAGTGGAAAAAGGGACACACAGTGCTCAAACCTAGCGAGAAATACAAAATGAGGCAGAAGGATGTCACTGCAGAACTGGTGATCCATAATCTAACTGAGAGTGATGCTGGTGATTACACCTGTGTGTGTGGGGATAAGCAGTCCACAGCTTCCTTAGCAGTACACGGTAATAACCAATTCCATCCCCATGTCCTCATTATTGAGCTTATGCTTGGAATTATTTTTTTCTCCATGTTCATTGTTACCTGTCCATAGCTCCTCTGAGTCTTTCTCATGGTGTAGTCATGAGGATTAATTTTGTGATTTAAAGGAAAAACCTTCACCCCAATTCCATATACAAAGTGATTTTAGGACTTGATCCCCAAAACAAATATGAGATCAAGTCTGAAGACAGCTCCACACTGAGGCTCTCTCCTTTCCTTCCCCCACCCCTGCACTCCCCAGCAGGTTGTGTTTGCTGCTCATTTTAACCCTCTCCCCATTGCATCCTCAGTGCTACCTGCAGGCATCAAGGAGAGCCTGAAGGACGAGGAGGTAACGGAAGGCCAAGTGGCCACTCTGCGCTGTGAGCTGACCAAGGCTGCTCCAGTAGAGTGGAGAAAGGGCAGCAGTCTGCTCAAAGTCAGCAACAAGTACAAAATGAGGCAGGAGGGCACAGTCATGAAGCTGCTAATCCATGATGTAGAACTGAAAGATGCTGGAGAATACACGTGTGTGTGTGGAGAACAGGAGACAACAGCTGCCTTGATAGTGCATGGTAAACAAACCATATGCATAGATCTGTATTGTTGTGTATTTCTTTGTCAGCTCATTGATATTGGTTGTGTGTTCACCTGTGAACAAATAGTTTATTTATTGTGAATTTATTGTAAACTCCCTGTAAGATCTGGTTGTATGCAGGCTGCTTTTCTCCTTCTGTCTGTTGGTTTGTCCAATGTCCCAAAATTATGAGGGGGAAAAAAGTCTTTCCACCCTAAACTGCTCTCTGCTTCTGTACCACACCACCCCTCCTGTCAGCTGTGTGCCATGTGTCATTTTTAATGCCCTCTGTCCATTTTGTGACCTTCAGCCCTGCCAGCACTTTTCAAAGAAGACCTGAAGGACCTGCAAGTCACAGAAAGCCAAACAGCCACTCTGCGCTGTGAGCTGACCAAGGCTGCAGCTGTGTCATGGAAGAAAGGAAACAAAATACTCAGGGCAAGTGAAAAATACATCATGCAGCAGGACAATGTCCTTGTTGAGCTGGAGATCCGTGATCTAGAGCTGCAGGATGCAGGAGACTATACCTGTGTGTGTGGAGATCAGCACACCACAGCATCTCTGACAGTGAAGGGTAAATTTGGATCACTGTTCATTTTTTTTGATTCTCTGAAATATCCTGTTGGTTTATGAAGTGTTCAGCTATCAGCTTTTTTCCTAGGAATTAATTTGTGCTCAGAAAGGAGAACTTATTGTTCTGCCATTTAATTTTGGTCTGATATTCCTGAAAAGGAAGCTGAGGACTTGACTGTCTCTCCATACAGACAAACTTCAGTGTTGCAAGTTTAAGGGAATAGCACCCAGAAAATGCCCCAGTTAGACCACCTGAGATGTCCTGTCCCTGTGATAAATTCTTTAAATTGCCTCTTGAATCCATCCAACCTGTTGTACTTTGACCTGTCAGCTCAGCAATTCTTTTCTTACTGTCACTTCTGGATTTAGTTTTCCAGATCATTGTAGTGATAACCTCAACATAAATGGCCAAAGACCCTGATTTGGCCAGATTGGAACTTCAGTTGGTAAGTCATAATGCTGATCTCTTAGTTTAAATACACTATTGACTTTCCATTCCCAGCCCTGCCAGTGCTTTTCAAGGAAGAACTGAAGAATGAAGAAGTCCAAGAAGGAGCATCAGTCACTCTGCATTGTGAATTAACCAAAGAAGCTCCAGTGCAGTGGAATATAGGGCCCAAAGTGCTCAAAGCAAGTGAAAAATATCAAATGAGACAGTCTGGCACCACTGCAGAGCTGGTCATTTGTGATCTAGAAGTAAAAGATGCTGGAGATTACACCTGTGTATGTGGTGACCAGAAGACAACAGCAACCTTGACAGTTCATGGTAAAAAGACCTTATTAAAATTGATATATAGCTCTATAGATAGACATCACTCTGAAATTCTTCCCTGAGTCAGTAGCTTTTCTTTATTTCTTTATCTCTTTATCTTCCTTTATTTTACTTATAATGCATTTCTTACTGAGAAAGAGTTGGCCATGGTGATTTTTTGAGTCACTTTTAATCTGTTCTCCTTTCAAAGGGGAAAATGAGATGTTTCTTTCTGTCCAAGTTCCTTCTTCTTGGATATTTATATTTTCCAGTTTCAACCCTATGGTTCACTTTAGTCAACCACAGTTTGCTCCAAAACACACAGGTATGGTCTGTCAGGTCCTCTGCTTTCCAAGAACTGCTCAAATGAGAAGTGAGGGTTGGGGGAGCAGAAGGAGGAGGAGTTGTCACTCTCCTGCATCACCTGGCCATGGTTGCTTCTGGTGGTACCAGATTTTTTAAGCAAGCCATATGTGCAGAGTAAGATAAGAGTTACCATTCCACCCTAACCCAGGTTTGAAGGATGGGGCATCAACACCTCTCTGTGGGGATCAGGAATACCCTAACAGTTAGGAATTAAAATCAACAAACCAACACCACAGGTTATCACAAGTTATGCTCTTCTTTATCCTCCTAGCTCCCAATAAGCCAATCCATAAATAAATCCTTATGTTAATGACCTCATGACCTGATATTCTGCTCTCCTCTCCTTGATGAGTATCCATTTTAATGGAGTAACAGTCTTTGGTGCTGAGCAACTTGCTTGGTCAGACATCCAGTTCTTTTTCCTCCAGATTTTCCTGCAGCCTGGGATATGGGTTTTCCTGAGGCTTTTGAGGAGTACTGTTTGTATTCTGTACTCCCTTAGAGCAGTTGTGCACAAGGCACTTCTGTGGGTAAATAATAAGTTTTCCTGGAGGTTTTTTCCTGCAGGTTGTTTTGTCTTTGAGTTATGATTTCCAAAATGGGAATAGTAAGAATCTGAAATTCTTATTATATGTAATGATTCTCCAAACTTCAATTTAAAACCAGGAATAGTTTTATTTTGAAATCTGGCTGCTTTCATGTAGGTAGGGCTGTAAGGTTTTTAGTAAAAAACAAATAGAAAATAACAATTCCAACAATTATTTCAAGAAATCATATCTTTGTGGGTAAAATAGTCTTGTATCCAGCAGTGTTATTTGTGAGGGTTATTGATCCCAGATCTAGGTCTTTTTGTTTTGTTCTTTTGTTATGAAAAACAACAGACATTCATGGAACTGATCCCTTATGGTAAGTGAAACCATAACACACTTATAGAATGATTTTGGAGTCTCTGAACTTGGTTATGTCTAAGTACGTCTATAATAGGCTGGGAAAAAAAAAGGCATGAGGGGAAATAATCTCAAGGATGAAAAAGAAATTGGGATTTTAATTCTGATGACCTTTTGTCCATGTTGCAACCTTCAGCTCTGCCACCACTCTTTAAGGAAGAGCTAAAGGACAAGGAGGCAGAAGAAGGTGGAGAAGTTGCCCTGCACTGTGAACTCACCAAGGCTGCTCCGGTGGAGTGGCTGAAGGACCAGAGGATTCTCAAACCCAGTGAGAAATACAAAATGAGGCAGGAAGGGACCAAGGCAGAGCTGGTGATTCATGAAATAGCTGAGGAAGATGCAGGAGACTACACCTGTGTGTGTGGAGAGCACCAGACTACAGCTGTCTTAACAGTACAGGGTAAAGCCATCTTGACCTCCTGTTTGCTAACTGGAAACCTCTGTCCCTTACTATAAGCTATAACCTATTCAGTTTTTCCATCTGTTTGTTCAACCTTATTAACTGAAGTTCCATTCATTTGCAAATGTTCCCTGCCTCTGCTCACCTGCAGGCTGTGCAAATTGGAAAATTTCTGCCTGCATTTCTCTTCCATCCTTTTGTCTTTTCCTTTTCTCAAACTCAAACCTGTTACCTTTTCATCTTTCTCTTCTGGCATTCCTTTCCCAGCACATAAACCCACTATTCTTTGGTCTTTCCTTTCCTGCATTTGCTCTCTAAATCTCAAATCTGTTTATTCTTTGTCATTCTTTTCTGGCATTCTCAATTCTGACCTTTCTAATGTGCTATAGGGAATAAGAACTATCCAGAATAAGGCTGTACTAGTTAGAATCTTCTGCACTGAGTTATGTTTATATTGGGTTTTGTGCCCATAACCTCTGTCCTAATGCACAAAGGTAGACTTCCATTTGGAGACTGATTTTCTAAGGCTGCAGACCTCCTTCTGCTCTGATTTTCTTGGATGAACTAGTTGCTGTGCAAACAAAACTCGTGCTTCAGCTTAACACTATTGGAATGGGAAATGTGTCAAAGCAAGGAGGATAAAGGTGATTTCTAGCGTGGATATTTTAATTTAGTCTTACTGCTATGGACATTAAGTTTGAGATCTGAGATATCCAACCTTGTTAAACAGGTGAAATATCCCATTATCCCACCTAGTGAATAGAGGGACATGTGTGAAGGTCACCACATTTATTTAAAGGACACAGCTTGCAATGGATGCAAGAACTAAGTTAAGTGGGGAAAATGTGTTCTGAGACAAGAACACACACTGACATTCAGCATGTGGAGATTTTCTTTTGGGTCAAGAAGAGTCTATGAGCCCTGAATGCAACTTTTCAAGGATAACTCAAGGAAGAAGGAATGAGAATGAGTACGGAGCTGTGCTGACACTCAGAACACAGCAGGGAAGCTTTATAAGCAGCAAAAGAGAGTACAAAGGCATGAAGTTTGCAGAATACACCAAAACATGTGAACTAACAAGGTCAGAGACAGTATTCATGGTTTTTCTGATGTGAAAACTGATAGAAAGCAGTTATAAATCTCTCGAGGACAATGTAATTCTGCTAGCAGGGAGCCAGCATAAGCCTAAAGCATTAGGGCATATATTCCCACTAAGATGTTTTCATTTCTCTTTCCTCTCTTTGTTGCTGATGCTCACCCTTCCATAACCTTCACAACTTTTCCCTGTCACTTCCTTCTCTCTTCCATCTCTGGAGGTAGCCTCAGTTTGTAATGCTTTTAACCTGCATCCTTCAGCTGTGCCTCCATTTTTCCAAGAAGAAATGACCAGCAAGGAAGCCATGGAAGGCGGAACAGCCACTTTGCACTGTGAGCTCAGCAAAGCATGTGCCCACGTCCAGTGGAAGAAGGGCCACCATGCCCTCACCTCAGACAACAAGTACAGCATGAGACAGGAAGGCTGTGTTGTGGAACTGGTGGTTCATGACTTAGAGCTGAATGATGCTGGAGATTATACCTGTGTGTGTGGAGACAAGACCACTACAGCTGCCTTAACCGTGCATGGTAAAGTAATCCTTGGGATGAAAGTCCTCCAAACCTTACAGCTGCCCAGGTCTCTATTGTTATGGTCTGTCCCATTCCCCTTCTGTTTGTTTGGGCTTTTATGTTCCTTTGGACTTTCTGTGTTTCGTTCTTGTGTTAGAATTGGAAAAAGAGTTCCCTGTTGGTGTCTGTCTCTCTTAGCTGTGCTGGTTCATCTCACTTTCCTTGTCCTAATGCAGTGTCCAGGGAAGCTGGGGGAGATTTTTCCATTGTGCTCCACTGACCTGGACCAGGGCTCGGTATTGCACCATTCATCCTCTCCCGTAGGATCTCATGTAGCTGCTTTTGAAGGAATATTCACACTCTCTATGGTAACTATTTTACTATTCAGCTCTGCCTCCAGAATTCAAAAGAGCCCTGAAGGACCTTGAAGCTGTAGAAAATGGTACAGCTGCTCTGCACTGTGAGCTGACGAAACCTGCTGTGGTGGAGTGGAAGAAGGGACAGGAGTTGCTCAAAGCAAGCAGCAAATATAAAATGAGTCAAGATGGTGCTGTTGTAAAGCTGATTATCCATGAGCTGGATGTGGAGGATGCTGGAAATTACACCTGTGTGTGTGGAGATCAGCAGACAACTGCCACTCTGAGAGTCAATGGTAAAAAAGAGGAAAAGCTTCTAATATTTTCTGAAAATAAAAACTGTGGTTTAGTGTTGTTTAAGGAAAAGACCTGGCTACAAATAATAAGGTGTGCAGGATAGTATGGTCTATGCAGTTCATAGAATGATCAGGTAGAAAAATGAGAATTGCAATGCAGAACTAAATGCATTTAGATTCGTGAAACAGTATGTTACTGTCAGATTAATCATCATCTCTCTTGCAAGTGGCCTGCCTTAGGAGGGACATGAACTCTTAAAACTCCCTGCCTAAAGAGGGAATCTGAACTCTTAAAATTCCCCGATTTAAGAGGGAATCTGAACTCTGATCTTCAGAATACTTCTTCAGTAATCAGGACAGCATGTTAGCTACTTTTGTAGTAGGAAAACTGTTCTGCAATTTTTAGATCATAGATCAGATTAAGCTTTTCTATATTTCATGACAACCATAACTTCTTGAAAGCCATTTCTTCTTGTTCTGCAAGTTATTCCTATTACTTCCCTGGGGAAATAGCTTTGTACTATGAATCTAGATCTCTGAGGTCTAGAGACATCTGCAAAAAAAATTCTTTTGGTGCTTTCATTTTCTTCCCCCTTTCCCAAACCCCAGTATGCTGCAAGTCATGTTTCTATTTTATAGCTCTACCAGCACTTTTTAAACAAGAACTTCAGAACACCGAGGCAGAAGAAGGTGGTACAGCAACACTGAAGTGTGAGCTTACCAAACTCAAGGCTCCAGTAGAGTGGAGGAAAGGGGATATTACTCTCTACCCTGGTTTGAAGTATGAGATGAAGCAGCAGGGCTCCACTGCTGAACTGGTCATTTATGACTTAGAACTAGATGATTCGGGAATGTACACCTGCGACTCTGGACATCAACAGACAACGGCTGTGCTGACTGTACATGGTAGGCAGTGTGTTGACCCTTGGCTCAATAGAGGTGAAGTGAAAGGAGCTTCTCTCAGTGTTCTCTACAGTCATTTATTTGCTTTGCTGCTGGTCCATGCCAGCATAAATGTTCTTCTTGAGCATGACAAATGGTCAAGTTAGAAAGGTTCTTCTTGCAGTATCTGGAGTGATTAATGAGTATCAAAGCAATTAAACCTTAGAATCATAGAATGATAGAATGGTTTGGGTTGGAAGGGTCCTTAAAGATCATCTCATTCCAATCCCCCTGCCATGGGCAGGGACACCTTCCACTAGGTCATGTTGCTCCAAGCCCCATCTAGCCTGGTCTTGACCATTGTCATGATGTCAAAATATGCTGGGAGTGTGACTGGATATGGGAATGGCATAAGGGATGCCTAATTGAATGATGCCTGATTGGGATAATAAGACATGCAACAACTGGGGAGTAAAGGATTTCTATGACATGTCAATGTGCTATATTACTATTTGAGGCTTTGAGCCTCAGGTGTAAACTTTGACCGCAGACAACTTGCATCCACATCTGTTTTCCTCCACCCCTTCTACTATCCAGAGTGAGACCTTGCCTGAAATCTGAATTTTCTCTCCCATTTTTCACTTAATGTGTTCTTGGATGCTAATTTGTTCATTATATGTCGATACAAGCCTTATTTGGGGAAAAAAAATGACTGCTTAATAATGCAAACTCACCTGCCTTTATTAAGGAGCAAAGGTCCATGTAAGAGAGAGCATGTCACTAAGGCATCTGTAGTTGGCACAGAGACTTCCACAGGAAAGTCTGACTCCTTCAGATCACAAATCAGGCCACAAACCACTCTCTAAGACCAGATCTTTCATAACTGCTCCATCTGCCCTCAGCTCTTAATTCACATAATGGTTCAAGAAGGATGCTACCAAGACAGAGAGTTGCAGCCCAAGGATTATGTAATCTTTTCTGAAGAATGATGGTAGGATTGGGTCTTTTTTGGACTAAAACACTCTCAAAACATTTCCCTCTCAAATTTTGCAGCACTGCCTGTCACATTTAAGCAACCCCTACAAAATAAGCAATCTGAGGAAGGCAGCACAGTCACATTCTGCTGTGAGCTGTCGAAACCCAGTGCTGAAGTGGAATGGAGGAAAGGAGGAATGGGGCTGCAACCCAGCCAGAAATATGAAATGAGACAGAGGGAATGCCTGGTAGAGCTCTTAATACATAATCTCAAATTAGAAGATACAGGAGAATACAGCTGTGATACTGGGGATCAGGAAACCAAGGCTGCTTTGAACGTGAAAGGTACGTGAGCTGATTCCTAAAGCAATAGATTCCATCCAACATGCAAAGCAACAGTTGGAATATGAATATTTTTAGGTATACTATTCTTTTTCTCTATGAACATTTTCCTTTTCATTTGATATATTAGGATTCAATTTTTAAAAATAGAGAATGGAAGAGGATGAAACTTTGTTCTTCCAGTGCTGCATTTGAGTTTGGGATTCTAATAAGAAATACTTTCTAGATTTATGTCTGAGAAGAAATTAAAGAACATGAAACACTTTCACATAACCTTTGGACATTTCACATGACATGTTGTTTAAATATTTTTAAAAAGATTTTCTTCCAAATCCTGTAAGAAGACTGACAACAACCTTCCTCATCTGTCAAGGCTGCCCATGGAGTTTTGAACTTCTTTGCTCTTGAGATCATTATTAGATCAGCTGAAGGTTAAATCCATTCAAAGAATTCAACTCTGGGAAGGATTTGAGTCAAGGAACAAAAGAAAGAAGTGTTAGAGGTGCAGACAGCTGCTTCTGATGCAGTAAGATCTTCTAGTAGCTCCAGGCAAATTAGAAAACATGGATTCTGCCTAGGAATATCACACATGCAAAGCAGAGTATCTTGTTCTCTGAAGTGTCAGTCTACCTGTGTTAACCAGGACTTGACTCAGGCTTCAATAAAAGCTCCTGTTGCTTCTTTTTTTCTCCTTTAGCTCTGCCAGTTCTTTTCAAAAAGGAGCTCAAAGATGAGGAGGCAGAAGAAGGAGCTGCGGTGAAATTCCAGTGTGAGCTGACAAAGGATAACGCGACAGTGGAGTGGAGGAAAGGCACCATGGAGCTCTTCCCATGTGCCAAATATGAAATGAAATTACATGGTCACACAGCTGAACTTGTGATTCATAATGTAGAACCAGAGGATGCCTCTGATTACACATGTGACACAGGAGACCAGCAGAGCACAGCAGTCCTCAGAGTGAATGGTTAGCAATACATCGAACTACTACAGAAAACAAAAGGCATTTGTGAAACACTGTGAATGAGATTCTTTTGTTATTGGTGAATAAACCACTCCAAAAGTTAAGATAGTGAGGAAAACAGGTGCCCAGTCATAAAGCAGAGTACAGAAAAATGGAGCTTGTGGGACAGGATTCCTATTTAAGCCTGTAAAGCACAGTGCACAGTACATCAACCCTTTGCTCTGATATGAGAAAACCAAGACAGTGCATCACAGGGATTTTTAAATTGTGATAGAGGTTTCTTTTTGTTGCTTTGCATTCTTTGCTCTGTCACTTGAATTAATAACTAATCACATGTCATTTACAAAAGTATTTAAAATTTACTATTTTGAATCTTCTCATGAAAACCCTGAGAACACTGTGTTTAACCAAACCAGCAATAATGTCTGTGATTGATCACAGAATGGGAAAGGTTGGAGGGACCACAGTGGGTCATCTGGTCCAATCTCCCTGCTCAAGCAGGGTCATTCTAGCACCATCTATGAAATGTTGGTGGCCATCTCAAACTGCTGAGTGGAACTTAGACGAAAGCCACAACCTTTCAAACTACATCTCTTTGGCTGAACCTGATCCATGAAGCAGCCACAGGGTCAACTCTGAGTGAAAGCCCTATGATTGCTTTACATGTCTCACAGTGGAGTTTAGACAGGGGAACCACAAGTACTGAGATTCCCATTTTCCCAACTGCTCACACACACACACGTGATGGATGCTCCCTTCTTGTTTCCATCCATGACAAGCTGTTGTCTGAGCTGTTCCATGTCCCACTTGAATAAATGTCCATTTGTTTGTGCATTGTCTGGAAGGACTCACTGGGGATGATCTAGGGTCTTGAAAAGATAGTTGAGAAATCAGAAATTAGTTTAAAGCTTTAGGTGCTGAAAATGATGAATATTTCTATCAAAATGAACAGATTTATGCTGGTTTTGAACAGAAAATAATAGGTTTTGCATAGTCAAAAATTTTTTGTGTGTTGAAATTTTCAATATTCAGAGCAGATGTGTAAAAGCTGTGATGTGGATGCCTTTGACTTTATGGAAAACAAACATATTTGGAGAATTTTCTGATCTTCTCCTTGGCTGGATATACAAAAATATAAGTCTGTTTAGAGGGGGGGAAAGTGTTTAATTATCATATAATCACTTCATGCAAGTTTGTTCTGCAGCATCAGCCCCCAGGTGCCTTGTGCTGAGTTGCGAAGACCTGGGCAGCAGATCATGTATTATTTATTCCTCACTTTGCAGCCATCAAGCCCAAACTGAAGCAGCAGCTGAAGAATGAAGAAGTGGAAGTGGGAGGAACAGCCAGGCTGCGCTGTGAGATTTCCATCAGCAAAGCAGAAGTGGAGTGGAGGAAAGATGGAGTTGTCCTTCACTCCAGCTCCAAGTATGAAATGTGGCAGGATGGGACCCTCCGTGAGCTCCGTGTTCATCACCTGGAGCCTGGTGATGCTGGAGAATATTCCTGCAAGGCTGGAGACGAGATGAGTTCTGCCAAACTGACCGTGAAAGGCAAGAGCTGCAAGGGGATTTTCACTTTAGGAAACTCAGATTTCACAACATAGTTGCTATTATTGTGATAAACTATTGTGACATAGAGTATAGGAAAGTATCATAAACAAATCTTATGGTCAATGAATGCACCAAAGCAAAGACTGACTTGTTGGACAGGAGAGGATAAATCAGCTGTAATTTGTGACTCATAGCTTGAAATATTTGCTTGACATCATATGCATGTGTGAACAGATGGTTCATCCCCAGCTTCCAGTCACATGACAGCTGCATCTGTCCTTAATGTCATTACAGACAGAGCTTGCATTCAGGTTGGACCACTAGTGTGGAACAAACACTGCCAGCATCTCTACAGGCTACTCCATGTTGTAGATACTCTGTGCATTACACTCAGCTGCAGCATTTTTAGTGCAGATGGTGACCTCAGTTGTAGGAATATCTCCTATGCTTGCTCAGATGAATATCATGCTGCTTTTTTAATAGCTGGATTTGACAATCTTAGAGGTCTCTCCCAGCCTTAATGATTCTATGACTCTTTTGGTATTCCCCAGCAGATTCAGGGTATGTACAGCTTCTGCCTATTGGGAGGTGTCTGTATGACCTTTGCACAGCTCTGCAGGTGCTCAGCTGTTCTAGAAGCAGGACTCAGACAAACTGAAGTGAAAATACCCTGAGCTCATGCACATCCAGAGTCTTGGTGAGAGCACAGAGCCAACCAGCTAGAGCATCAGCATGAAGTATATGCAATTCTGTTTGCTAAATAGAGGGGATCAGGTTTTAATGTTATTCTGTGAAAATATCTAAGTACAAATATAACTAATTTAACAATCTGATTTTGACACCTAGCATTCATGCCTAGTTCATTATCAAACCTGCAATTAAAAAGTCAATAGGCAGTGCATATCTTAGAAAGGCCAAGTGATAAAACCACTAACTAAAAGTTATTTGTCCTGTTACCAAGTACACCGAAAGCAGAGTTTAAAATGTGATTTAAGAGGCTGTGCTGTCTGCATCCTTGGAGGTCCTTAAAGCTCAGCTGGACAAAGTGCTGAGTAACCTGCTGTAAGCTGGCCCTGCTTTGAGAAGGGGTTGGACCAGGTGACCTCCAAAACCCCACTCCAACCTGTATTATTCATGATTCTATGATCTGATCCCTGATTTCCCTTTCATTTCCCATTTCTGACTCTTTTCAGAGCCTGATGTGACCATTGTGAGTGGCCTGAAGGACATGGTGGTGTTTGAAGGGGATGATGTCACATTCCGGTGTCAGGTTTCTCATGAGAATGCAAGGGATGTCGAATGGAAGCTACAGGATGTTGCTCTGCAAAATAATGAAATGAATGAGATCTCAGTGGAAAAAGGAAAGATTCACACCCTGACATTAAGGAAGGTGACTGAGCAGGACATTGGCACCATCACTTTCCGTGTGGGACATCACACGTCGACAGCAGAGCTCACAGTGAAAGGTAAAAGCTCTCTGTGCTGTGGGCCAGGATCAGTGAGAACAATGATGTTTTGCTTATGCTGATAGTAAATTCAAGGCCATAATTCACCCCTTGTTAACTCACGTTAGTAACATGCTTGTGCTTCAGAGCATCCGTGATGTATTGATGTGGTCTCGTTGACTGTCATCACCGTGGATAGACAGTGGATAGCTCACTAAGGTTCTGAACCTAAATGGTTCCTAGAAATTCCTGTGTTTGCGTCAGTTGTTGGATTGATAGACCTGGAATATTCATTATTCCATTCTCCCTTTTTGAATCATAGAGTTGGGTTGGAAGGGTCATCTAGCCCAACCCTCCTGCACTGAACAGATCAGATGGCTCAGATCCACTTTTCTTTTTCTTCTTTCGAGTCTTTCTTTCTCTAAACATTATTTTGAAGAAATTTTCCATCCAATATCCTTCTCCTTCCCTCTCTGAAGCTTATTTTAATCTCCCATTATATAATACAGAACTTAAAGTACTGTTTTTAGTACTAAACTGTTCAGCTGTAGCTTTAACACAACAAGAAAACAAGACAAAGGTGCCTGGAAATGCCTTTGCTGTGTTTGTCATTTCAGTGCCACCTCCAGTCTTTAAGGAGAAATTGCAGAGCAATTCTAACTAAAACTAAAATAAGACCATTTCTGATGCTTAAGTATCCTTTGAGCTATGGTTCCATCTAGGAAAAGGGTGGTCCAGGTGGAAATGTTCAAACTTGGCCACTCAACTCCAGCTGATGAGCAAGGCACCTAAACACTTGTAGTGGCACAGGTCTTAAAAATAGGTGTAATGTGCCAAAAGATCAATTTTTAAAGATCTATTCTGGTACAAATAGATACTGGTAGATAGATTCTGGTACAGAATCTGGTTAGATTCTGGTACAAATATTAAGGTGACTTTTTCTGAGATACAAGATCAGCAAAACCAAAGATGAACCAGGATGTTCTTGCAAAATACCTTCTTTTGAAATACCCCTTGAGGGCTCTCCCATGAAGGCCATGCACTTACCTGCTATCACACTAACTCCATGATTCAGTGATACCAGAATATTGGGTGCTGTAAGCAGATCCTCTGATGGTGGTTGCCTCTTTGTATCTTTATGTGTGGCCCAAACCACTCCAGCACTCCTTGAAAACATAATCCAAAACCAGGAAGCCAAGAAAGACTCTACAGTCACCCTCCAGCCTTGACCCAGCCATTCCCCATCTGTTGTACAAAATACACCATACATTCTTGCATCACCCACAAGGAACTTCATATCTTTCTCCTTTTATCTATCCTGTGTCCTTTTATCTATCACCCAGTTCCTGTGAATTCACTTTGATTCCTGGAACCCAATTTCCTCCCCTTGTAAACAGCAATTCAGCTGTAAGTGTGGAGCCACTGAGGTTCTTCCAGTGAACTGAACTTGAAAAGCTAAACTTCTACATGCAGTACATTTAAATCAACCCATCAAACTTCCACCTTTACCCATCAGTGAAACACACAGTACAGACTTCCAGAGCTCATCTCTCTTCTGGGTCAAGTTTACAAATAAGGGACATTATATAATGATGCTTCTCCCAAATACCCTAAAACTTAGAAATCAGGTGTAGACTTTTGAGTTGTGGCTGTGGTACCCATTTGGAGATACATGCACTTAGATTCTCAAGCCTCTGTATCCACAGCCATTCCTGTACAAGAAGGAACATAATCCTAGAAGTGCTTGACGTTCAGTGACTCTTCAGCAGTGCAGAGTGCATAGAGTTCTTGGAAATCCAGCACTCTCTGTCATTTCTTGTTTCTGTTTTAAAGCAATTTTGGAATTGAATTGGAACCAAATTTGGAATAGCACCAGAGTTTCACAAAACAAAAGATTTGGTGACACAGTTAGCACTGAAACATCATTTTTCACCCTGCTTACTTTGATTTAGCTTCACCAGTAACCTTCACACAACCACTCCAGAACCAGCAAGCTGAAGAAGGTGGCACCATCACTTTGAGCTGTGAAGTCTCAAAATCAAATACCACTGTGCAGTGGAAGAAGGCTGGGACAGTGCTGCGACCAAGTGACAAATACAAGATGCATCAGGCTGGGTCTGTGGCTGAGCTGACAATTCACAACCTGAGTGAAGCTGATGCTGGGGAGTACACCTGTGATGCAGGGGACCAGCAAACCACAGCAGTGGTGCACCTGAAAGGTGAGGCTTTGTGTGGGGAAGACCTGAGCAGAGCTTGGCACCGTGGCAGGGGCATGTGATTAAATAACTTCTCAGCTAGACATTGTCCTGTACCCAAGATGAATCATGAGGACCTCAGACATGACAGTGGTTTCAGAGGGATAAGAAGTGGGTCAGTTATCTCCACAGAATCAGAAATGAGTCTTTAGTCTCTGATTCTGTGGTTTACTGATAATGTCTCCCACTGAAATCTGTTGACATTTTTTTCATAATACATAGACTTGGATTATACACACATTGAATATTTATTATGCACACCACACAGTATAATTTCCATACTCTTTAGACTATTGTAGAATCATAGAGAGAATATTAAGAGGTTGGAAGGGACATTAGAGGTCATCTAGTCCCAACTCCCTCTGCCCTGGCCAGGGACATCTCCCACCAGACCAGGCTGCTCAATGCCTTATCCAACCAGGCCCTGAACACTGCCAGGGTAGAAGCAGCCACAACTTCCCTGGGCAACCTGTGGCAGTGCCTTATCACACTCCCAGTAAAGAATTTCTTTCTAATATCTAACCTAAACCTGCCCTTTTGCAGTTTAAAACCATTTCCCCTTGTCCTATCACTGTCTGCCCATATCAAAAATCCCTCTACCTCATTTTTATAAGCCCCCTTATGTCCTGGAAGGCCACAATGAGGTCTCCCCACATTCTTTCCTTCTCCATACTTGAACAATCCCAGATTTGTTATTTAGTGCTATGTTCTTTCAAATAACATAGTACTGTAAAGAAAGAGTAGAACAAAATGTTTAACCCAGGAAGCATAACTTGAAAGTAGATCTCAAACTCTGTTGACCTTTCCATAAAGAATCAGCAGCAACCATCGTGGAGATGCTGAAGGATGTCACATCGTGTGAAGGAGAAGATGCAGTGTTTGAATGCAGACTGTCCCGGGAAACAACTCAGGATGCCCAGTGGTTCCTGGGGGATGTTCCCCTGCAATCCAATGAAATGAATGAGATCAGAGTACAAGGGACACGTCACAGTTTGATCCTGAGGAAGGTGACCCAAGAAGACTGTGGGACCATCAGTTTCAAAGTCGGGCAGCACACCTCAGCAGCACAGCTAAAGGTCCAATGTAAGTGTCCTCCTAGGAAAAGGGATCAAGGAGGTACTAGCAGGCACTGTCAACACTGTTTTGGCTTCTAGAGAAATGTATTTGGGATCAGAGGTCCTTGGAAATTTTGGGAGATTCTGCTAATCTAATGTAGCCATTTAAGAGTTAGATATGTACATCTGAGCTAGTCTTTTCAGTCCTTTTTATTGTCCATGGAGTGAAGATTATTATTAACCTCCTTTGAAGACCATCCAACTAAGCAGCTAATTGTATGTCAGAATCAATGCTCACAGGTGTCAAAAATATATTGTGAATTAATCTCCAATTTATGATGGTTTTAGATAATATTGACTCCAAAAATTATGAAGACTCTGAAAACCCTTTTTATTAATGTATATAGAATGATTTTGAAAGTTGGCCCATGCCAATACCTTATGTTGTTTGCTCCTCTTTGATCTGGTTCAAAATGTAGCTATAGACACCTAGTTCTGACCTGAGCGTGGTGCTGGATTAGGCTGTTGCAGCAGTGTTGGTGCCTTCTTCCCCACAGCTGCTTCAGTTGCCTTTGTAAAGGCACTCCACAACTTGGAGCTGCAGGAGGGTGGCACAGCTCACCTGTCCTGTGAGGTGTCCCAGCCTGGTGTCCCTGTGGAGTGGAAGAAAGGGTCAACTGTGATCCGTTCCAGCCAGAAGTACAGCATCAAACAGGAAGGGAATGTACACACACTGGTCATACATGATTTGAACCACGCGGACTCTGGGGAGTACAGCTGTCACACGGCTGATGGGAAGACTATGGCCAGACTAGGGGTTAAAGGTATGGTTTCCTCTTTGCTCAGCAGTGATGAGAGGTGTGCATGTCAATTTTTGGAATTTTCTAGTGCAAGAGAGACAATGATTAGTGGAGCAAGTGCAGTAGAAGTCTACAAGTTTGTCAGGACACTGGAGCACGTGAAGTACAGGGGACCAACTTTTTAGCAGGGCCCTTTAGGATGAGTGTAATGGGTGTAGACTAAAAGAGGGACAATTTAGATTAGATATAAGAAAGATGTTTTTACAATGAGGGTGGTAAAACAACTGGAACAGGTGGCCCAGAGAAGCTGTGGATGCCCTATTCCTAGAAATGTTCAAGGCCTGGTTTGATGGGGCTTTGGAGCAACCTGGTATAGTGGAAAGTGTCTGCCCATTGCAGGGATGTTGGAACTAGATGTTCTTGAAGATCCCTCCCAGCCCAAACTGTTCTGTGATTTTAAGTATAAGGAGAGGCAGGGGCTGTTGGGTTTGTTAAGCATGGGGAAGAGAAGCTTGAAGTAGGACCTCGTTGCTCTCTGCAGCTTCTTGATGGAGGTCTACAGAGGAGGCAGAGACAGAACTTTCTTGAGGAGCTCCATAAACAGATGAGAGGCAACAAGTGCAAGCTGCAACAAGAGAAATTCAGATTAGGAAAAACCCCAACCTTTCACAATGAAGGGGTGGCCAGACATTGAAGCTGAGACCCAGGGGGGTTGAGGAATCTCCATCCATGGAGAACCTCTAGAGGTCCCTTCTGTTATTCTGTAACTGATCCCTATCTGCATGATCTGAAGACTCAGTTCTGCAGGTGTGTATTTTTTGAGTGCATTTATCCTGTTTCATGGTTTTATTTCAAGGATGAAAATCCATTAGGGCTTCAGAAATCATTCCCAGTTAGCTGGGAATTCTTTGTGAAAGGAAATATAGGATAGAGGGGAAGAGATGCAACTTAAATAGCACTGAAATTTTTCCTGCTGGTTAACTCCTCTCTGTCCTTCTCTGTCTGGCTTAGACATAGACATCCTTGTCCCTGGCAGCTCTCCTTAGGTATATTGTGCATGAACTTCATGAATAGCACTATCAATACCTTAAAAATAAAACATTCCTCCATTTCCTACTTTTGCTTCCCCAAGTTATTCTCTTTGCACCATTCCCCTTTTCAAGGCCTGCCTGTGCTTTTCAAACATTGGCTGAAAAATGAGGAGGTGGAGGAAGGGCACACAGCTGTGCTGCACTGTGAGCTGACGAAACCCAATGCACATGTAGAGTGGAGGAAAGGAGATACAGTGCTACAGCCAAGTGACAAGTATGAGATCCGGCAAGAGGGGACACGTGTTGAGCTCTTAATCTATGATGTTGAGGCTCAGGATGTTGGAGATTACACCTGTGACTCAGGGGATCAGCAGACCACTGCATCATTGCAAGTCAAAGGTAGGAGAAGGCTTGTTTGAAGACTGAGATGTCATGGCTGTGGCTGTCCTCCATAGGGATGATCATGGAAACATTTAGGCCAAGTTGGATGGGGCTCTGGGCAACCTGGTCTAGTGGAAGGCTCCCTGCCCCTGGGAGGGGTTTGGAATGAGGTGGTCTTTACGATCCCTTACAACACAAACCATTCCATGAATTAGGTTGAAAAAGACCTCTAAGATCATTGAGTCCAACCAATGAGTTTAAGTTGCCATAAGCAGCTACTGCTCTGAACTTGTGGTTTCAGCAGTTAAATGTCCAGAGCGTTATAAGGAGCAGCTAAGGGAACTGTGGTTTTTTAACCTGAAGAAAAGAAGGCTCAGAGGAGACATTAACATTCTCTGCAACCACCTGAAAGGAGGTTGTAGAAGTTGGTCTCTTCTCCCAAGTAGCAGGCAATAGGACAAGAGGCAACGGCCCCAAGTTGTACCAGGGAAGGTTTTGAATGGATATTAGGAAAAAAATCTTTGCTGAAAGGATGGTCAGGCATTGGCACAGACTGCCCAGAAAAGTGATGGAGTCACTATCCCTGGAGATATTTAAAAGACATGTTGATGTGGCACTTAGGGACATGGTTTACTGGCTTTGGCAGTGCTGAGCTAATGGTTGGACTTGATGATCTTAAAGGTCTTTTCCAGTCTAAACGATTCTGATTCTAATGGTGTGATTAGTACTGTTGTGCCTCTATCTGCTTACACTGAGAATGGTGGGTATGCTCATGTGAAGGCCTTTAGAGGCCCTGTGACCTCTGTCAACCCTTTATGGAACAACAGTAGATGCCTTCACAGTATCAGCAGCTGGTCCCATGAGTGTCTGGCTACGGCACAGCTCAGGGCTTGGCATGGCCAGCAGGAAGGCTGTGGTTCAGAAAGAGAGGAGCAGCCAAACTGGAGAACTTACAAGCAAGTTTTTCATCTCTGAGCACTGTCACTGATGCAGTTGCTTCTCCACTGCAGTACTACCTGTGCTGTTTAACAAAGAGCTGAAAAATGTAGAGACTGAAGAAGGGGGAACGGCTGTCTTGCACTGTGAGACCTCCAAACCACACACTCCTGTTGAGTGGAGAAAAGGAGGGGTGGTCATTCAGCCCAGTGACAAGTACGAGATGAAGCTGAAAGGCAGCATAGCTGAGCTGATCATCCATGGTGTAGAGCCTGATGACTGTGGGGATTATACCTGTAGCACTGGATATGAGATCACCACAGGTTCTGTGTATGTGCAAGGTAAGGTGAAATGCGTTGGAAATGCTCCTACCTGGATTTCTTACTCCAAAATCTTTGACAGTAACTGGCCAAACTTGTCTCAGATGCAAACAGATGAAAGTCCATTCATTTCATTCCTGATTCTAGTGAGGATATAAACACTTAACTCCAGGGATTGGATCAATATTTTTCAGTTAAATGAGTTCAAAATACTGACCATACTGTGTACAATAGCAGATGGTGGTACTGCTGAAAAACTACTTGCTTGAAGCAATGGTCATAAATAATACTGAAATTCTTTCTATACCTGATTACAGCTTCTGTCATTGTCAATATTCTTTTCACTTTTTTAAAGCACTCAAGTAAATACTTAAATCTTAAGCTGCCTCTCTCCCTCCCACTTCATACAATGTCAGTGCAGATGGTTGCAAGGCACAGGAGAGGCAGGCATAATCTGGTCATGGAGAAGAGTTTCCTCCCAAAGAAATGGTGTTTGCAGGCACACACTGTTCTTGCAAGCAGGTGGAGGATGGAAGGTGGTTTCTAACCCCTTAAAGAAAATTTTAACTCTTTTCCCAAGAACAGCACTAAAGTTTAACTCTCCTGGATGACTTGTACTTGGGCTTGGGTTAGTTCTGCAGGGAGCAACATGTATGTGTTTATGCTTTTGTTTTCCTTTGGCACCTTCTCTTGCTCTGTTGTACAGAAGAAACAGCAGTCATAGTTTCTGGTTTAAGGAACACAGACGTCTTTGTGGGTGAGTCAGCCACGTTCACCTGCGAACTCTCACACCCGGGCGTGAAGAACGTGCAGTGGTGGCTCGATGGAACTCCCCTTCACAACAACTTTGTGACTGAAATCTCTGAGCAGGATGGGAGGATCCACACGTTAACCCTAAATGATGTGGCATGCCATGACTCAGGCACTGTCACCTTCAGAGCTGGGTCCCTTATATCTTCAGCTAAATTATTAGTCAAAGGTATTTCCTTGTCAGAAAGAAACACGTAGCCACCTCTGGACTTGTTCCATGTGCTAGTGCTTCTGCCTTCCAGGCTACCCTTACTAAATCTCTTCACACTTCTGTGCCCTGCAACCCTCCACTTCTCCAAGTCACTCATACCCACGCCAGAAGTCTGATAGGTTCAACCACATTGATTTTTTTGCAGTGGTTCAGGTGAGGAAGGGTTGCAGGGTCAGGGCTGCTGCTTTTACCTGACATCAAAGAAGAGTACATGAACAGCTGTAGTAGCACCTGACATTTTATCCCCACTTCAACATTTTTTAGTAACACCACAAAATCTTATGGAGATTGTAATTCTCAAAATTACCAGTGTGCTGCTCCAAAGTCAGGCTAGTGCTGCTGAGGTCAGCATGTTCCCAAGACAAGGCTTTGGGCTGTTCCTAGAAACCAAAGAATATATGATATTTCAGTAACACGGTGACAAAACAAACCTTGTTTGTTGACTACCAGAATAGTAATGGCCATCACTGCACTAGCAAAGCTTTCTGATGTGTTGAATCAATATTTTTCTCATTTGGTAAGGGTAGCCATAAGCTGCAAATAACACTGAGCTCCAGACTTGATAAAGCAAGCTTCTTCCCATCCAGTTCTTTTTTAGCCATGGAGAAAATCTGTTATTTTTCAGACAAAGGTAACACATTCCTTGCTTGGAAAAGGGATTTGTATATACAGAGATATAAAGGATTAAGACACCTTAATTCACATCCACCTTAACAGGAATGATCCACAATATGGAACTGTAGTCAGTGGTTGATGTCTCCTTCTCTGTATAATGTGTCCCTGTACTTGTAGCTAGTCCAACACCACAGCTCATGCTAGTACACAGATGTGGATATTTTATGCTTCTATTGAGGCAAGATTTCTTTATTGTGAACCTGAATCACAGTAGTATATTGGACTAGGGTGAGAAAAGTATTTAAAATATACCCCAGTTATACTGTGCTCAGTAATACTTGATTTAATAGAGAACTGAAACACTAGTAGAATTCCAACTGTTCTTGTATTAACAGACATTTTCATGCACTTCATTTTGTCTGAAAATTTAAAAATAGATGTGCCTTTGGACTGTATTTCAGTCTCTAGCTACCCATGGCTTCTTTGTCAAGAAGCAAATTGACTTTCACTCTATTCCATATGCCTCATTCTCCTGGTTTAAGGTGTGTTGGTAACTGGATATGTTCTGTAATAAGTGAGATCTCAACTTTTCTTGTTGGACCTTCACAGTATCATTGCCCTGCAACTACATTCATTCAGTGGCCCAGTGTGACAGCGTCTTCACATATGGGTGGGGGGAGAATGGATGAGGAGCTGTTGCTGCCTTCTGTTCACTTCAGGCAGGTGAGAATTACAGGTTTCAGAGTACATGTTGGCTCCAAGGAGCATTCTGCCATTCTGCACAGATGAATAAGGCCAGCAAGGTCTTAACCTAGCAGAGACAAAGAGTGAAGGGGCAGTGGAACCAGAACACCTCCTTTCTCCAATTCCACAGGTGATATTTGCTGTGAGAAACACATTTCTGCATCTTATGAAAGGAGACAGTATTTATTCCCCAGCTGTGCAGTTACCTTCAGCTTCTTCAGTCCTGGTCTCACCAAAACATCTCCATGATCTTTCAGCAAGGCCTCCTCTCCACAAACACACATGTAAACACATGGAATGACAGTGGGAACCTTAGTGAGCAGGATCAAGCCTTTCAACAAGTTTCTGAAGAAAGTTTGCAAAAGTCTTTGCTTGCCAAGGTCTGCTACTAGCATCCCAAGTCCTCAACCTGATGCACCAGTTTCAAGAGGAGCATTCCAGACAGATCTATTTTATTCTAGTTGGCTTGTGATCAGAACAACTATCTGAAAGACAAGGGCATATCCAAGAATCATAGAATATACTGAGTTGGAAGGGACCCACAAGGATCATTGAGCCCAATTCCTGATGATATATCAGCTTCCTCTGTCATCTTTTTATGTCCCTTCGTATCCCTATCAATTTTTTCTGGAAGTTGACATAATTCTGCTGAGAATTATGTTGCAGAGAGACTTCCATTTTCAGATTTCGTTGAGACTTTTCTTTTTAGCATACATACTTGTCTTTGCTACTTTGGAAGCTCACAGTATTTTAGGTTAGATATATACATACTGTGCCCCACAGCTGCCTTGCAAGAAGCAGAATTAGTATTTTAAAAGCAAGCCTGGATGCTTAAAAGCAGCCTCATGAATCTCATCTTTCTCAGAGGAGCTGCATATCCAGCTGCTCTCAGCATCTGATGGACTCTCAATCTGAGATGTCAATGGTTCATGCTGCATCTCTAGATCAGCTACTGTGAGGAAAATCATATACTTTTTCTCCCAGCTATGTCTCTGCTGCAGAGGAACACATGACTAGTAAAAATAATCCATACCTGCACCTGTGGAGTGCACATTTTTTTTTGTTACAGTTGTGCTTTGCTCCTTATGCTGCTGATGACTCCTGACATAAAGCTATCCCCACCACAGGACAGAAATAGGTATTTGCACTTGAGGACTGTGTTTCTTTCCAATGAGTACTTGCAGTTTGCTCATACTAGGATCCTTTGGTAGATTTTGTGGGCTTTTCTTATTGCTACATGAAGCTGAGAGTTAGAGGGAACCACTCACAGCAGCCCACCCACTGCAGTCCTCTGTCTCTCACTTGTGCTCCACATTCAGGAAAGCAGAAGTGTTTTGCATCCAATACTTCCCAGTTTAGAAGATCTCAGCAATGTTGGGAGACAAACTAAGCCTGGAGAGAATCCCAGCAGATGTTCTGCACAGAAGTCCATATTCGGGACTGTTAAAGCACAAGCCCTAATTGCTGGTGGCTCATTTTCCAGTGTGATGGTCATGTTCTAATATACCAGTTTGGCTTCAACCCTGCTTGATGCTGACATAAGCACAGACTAAACTGCTAATCCTCAGTGTGCCCAGTCAGCTTCTTGCTTGCACTGTCACTCTGCTTGTTCCCCATGGGCTCTGTGCTTGACAAAATTCTCCAAATTGTGATTTCCATGAGGATCCACTAATGCATGTCCTTCCTGACGTGTTGGTTAACAGATCCAACCATTGAAGTGGTCAGTCCCATGCAGGATATAACTGTTGATGAAGATGGCACAGCAGAGTTCATATGCCAGTATTCTAGGCCAGTACACGCCATATGGAAGAAAGATGATCAGGAAATATATGCAGATGGGCAGCGAGTGATTATCGATCAGGACTGGAATGTGAGCATGCTAAAAATTAACCCTACGGTACCAGAAGACAGTGGCATCTATTCTTGTGAAGCTGAAGGCACTAAAGTGATGGCTACACTTGATGTTCAAGGTGAGGTCTTCCAGCCAAAGAGGAAGACTATCATGGGTTCCAAGAAAAAGAGGTGTAAAACTCATGGCAGCACCTCATAATAGCTTACACATCAGATACGTGCTCTTGGTGTTCACTCCAGTACTGATAATGACGATAAAAATAGTTGGGAATTAATGGGAATTGAATATGAAACTTCAGCATTATCTAAGTTCTAATTTACAGTCACTTATTAGACCACACACCCATTGTACCTCTTCTGCAAAGAACTGGAACATGGATGTGATGGGCTGTGTCCTGCTAATTGTTGTAAAATCACAGATGCAATGTTGGACCAAAGGAATGATATTTTTTTGCTGTTACAGAGGTCTTTTTACACACAGCGTGCTGTAAAAACCAGTAGTTAATGGATAGTTACTGAATTGTAGGATCACAGAATGTTTGGAGGTTGGAATGGACCTCAAAGATCATCTAGTCCCAACCCTGTGCCATGGACAGGGACACATCCCACCAGACCAGGTTGCTCAAGGCTTTATCCAACCTGACCTTGAACACTGCCAGGGTTGGGGCATCCACAGGCTCCCTGGGCAACCTGTGCCAGTGTCTCATCATCCTCACAGAAAAAACTTTTTCCTAATATCTAACCTAAATTTCCCTAACCTAAATTTTCAATTTATACCCATTACTCCTTGCCCTGTCACTACAGTTTCTGATGCTTCCCTGTAGCCCCTTCAGATCCTGAAAGGTTGCTATGAGGTCTCCACACATGGTGTGAAATTCCACTGAGCTAAGGTAGCTTGGAAATTTGCTTATTTTGAATAGCGACCCCTCAGGAATTACCTTCTCACTTGGCATCAGCATTTGTGAAAGGCCTGAGAAACAGCAAATAAAAATATGAGCAATAGGTTTAGGATTCTGTATGAATGTTTTGTATTTTTTTTTGCTACATATGGAATTACTGGTTTTGGTTGCCAAGTGAGTTAGTGTGATCAGCAAGAGCAAAGGTTCTGATCTGATTCCTGAGTATTTGTGCCTATTTTGCCTTCTTGCTTAACTGGAGTTGTTAATACAGAAAACCAGAGTATTATTTATTATATATAATGTTTTCTACACTGACAAGCACTTTCCATTTCAGAGAGTTAAAAATTTGTTAATGAACATAATCTAAAAGCATCCCTGAGGAGGAAGGATGAGCAACTGGCTGCTTTCCATAATTAGGAAAAAGTGCACAGATAAACAGTCTGAGTTTGTTCTAACAAAACTATACATTATCCAAGAAGGATTTACAAACCCCTTATTGTTCTCCACAAATATGAATATTGTAAAATAAAGAATTTGTTTATTATCTCAGAATCATAGAATGGTTTTGGTTGAAAGGGACCTTAAGGGTCATCCAGTTCCACCCTTGCCATGGGCAGGGACACCTGCCACTAGACCAGGTTGCTCCAAGCCCCATCCAACACTCTCTGGTCAACTTGTAATTATTAATATGTTAATAAATAAATGGCAACTTGTGCTTTTTTTCTATTTAGAAATTGTTCAGTTGAGGAATAAAAAAATATTTATGGGTTTCTTGGTTTTTTTGGAGGGGGTTCTTAGAACATTTCTAGGTAATGATTACAGAGAACTAAACATGAATGACTTGGGGCATTAGCTTACATCACAGATTGTGCTGACCATTGTATGGTATTTGTGTAAACTGTAATTACTCAACTGTGTGTCCCCACTCTTGTGCATGTCCTTTGTTCCTTTAGCTCATGAAACACGAATTATACCCACACACACCAGCCCACATTTAATTTTTGCATCAGGCTGATTGCTGATGTACAGGTGCCAACTGATGCATGGCCATGTGGGCAAATAGAGTGTGGAGCTATGTGCATGTCTCTGACCCCACAATTCACCACACATGCATGGGGAAATATAGTTAATTATCACAGAGGTTTTGTAATCATTCAGAAATTTACTTTCAAAGTACTCCTAGTACAGATTTTAACTCTTTGTGTGTTTCCTAGAGGCAGAATTAACTTGGATGACAGTTGTTAAAGCTTTGCTAGGCATAATATTCTCTTATACTTGCTTTGCAAGAAAAGTAATATGATTTTGTCAGTGAGCTGTCAGTGGATTCATATCTCCCCAAAACATGATGATAATTGTGCTGTCTGGGAGATCTTTGAGAAATGTTTCCTGCTGTGGGACAGAAGGAATTTGGTAACACTTTTTCTTCCCGAGCTATCCCCTCCTATTGACTATTAGCCTAATTCATACAAACACTACCAATTTTTTCTTTATTTGTAAAAAATAAAAGTCAGGTTTTTGGAGGAAATCCAAATTAAATGCTAGAGCTTCTAGAGATTTATCATTGGTTTTAAATTATCTCACTACTTTAAATCTTTTCAAAGACATTATTGTGTTAGAGCACTGTTGAGATCAACAATTAAACCTGCAAGCACAGTTTAACATATTCACATTTTTCCATCAGCTTTCCAGCAGTGGGAATCATCCAGTGCCCAGAGGCTTGTAATATTCAGATATGTATAGCCAAATAATTAATAATGTCCTCTGTCTTTTTTTTTTTTTCTAGCCAAGAACAGCATTGTCCAGGGCTTGGAGAACGTGGAAGCTGTGGAAGGAGGGGAAGCCCTGTTTGAGTGCTATCTCTCCAAGCCTGAGACCTACAATTATAACTGGTTGATTGATGATGAACCTGCCAAAACTACAGAAAACACTGAGATGGTTTACTTTGAAAATGGACTCAGGCATATTCTGCTGATGAAGAACCTAACTCCCCAGGACAGCTGCAGGGTGACCTTTATGTGCAGTGACGCAGTAACCTCAGCCTTCCTGACAGTGAAAGGTAACTGAAGCACAGGTGCATGTGGAGTCTTCAATTTCTGGTTGGAAAAGGGAAATGAACTAGGGAAATACAATGAGTAGCAGAGAGGAAAAATTGCATTTGTTGCTTCTTAGCTAAATCTTCCTGCACAATAAATAATAGAATCATTTAGGTTGGAATGGATCTCTAAGACCACTAAGTCCAACAGTTAACCCAACACTGCCAAGGCCACCACTAAACCATAGAATCAGAGAATCATGGAAACACAGAATGATTGGGTTAGAAGGGACCTTAACAATCATCATCTAGTTCCAACCCCCTCCCATGAGCAGGGACACCTTCCACTAGAGCAAGTTGCTCAGAGCTCATGTAACCTGGCTTTGAACACTTCCCGGGATGGGACATCCACAACTCTTCTGTGCAAACTGTGCCAGTGCCTCACCTCCCTTGCAGGGAAGAATTTCTTCCTAATATCTAATCTAAGCCTACTTTCTTTCAGTATGAATCTGTTCCCCTTTGTCCTGTCACTCCAGGCTTTTATAAATAGTCTCCATCTTTCTTGCAGGCTACCTTCAGATACTGGAAGGCCACAATTAGGTCACCTCTAAGCCTTCTCTTTTCCACACTCAACAAACCCAATTCTCTCATCTCCAAATGGATGATGTTTTTTTCTTATTTTCTTATTCTGTATGACATGACATGGTTATAGGCAGGATCAGTTGGCTCTGAGTTAGCAGCAAATGACTGTCTCAGTGTTGTCATTATTCTCATGGATTTGGTTATGTTTAGAGGTACTTCAGGGTTTTAGAGATGAGAGTTATTTCAGCAACAATATTATCTCTGTATCCTTGTACTTTATGCTATTACTGGAGTCACCTGTGGGGATAGGAACCCTTTTCAGAGTACAAGAATGTCCATCAGTCTCCAGTTATGGATTGGATAGAGCTTGGAGCAACCTTGTCTATAGTGGAAGGTGTCCCTGCCTATGGTAGTGGGGTTGGAATGAGATGATCTTTAAGGTCCCTTCCAACTCACACCATAATAGGATTCTATACCTTCTGTTCTGGTGATACACATAACCTTATTTTTAATGATCTTCTTGGTCTCCAAGGTCTGACTGTTCAGAGCTTCAGTATAAATACTCACAACATCTCTTGATTGTTTCTCTAACTGAGGGCTTGATTACCAATTCTAATCTACAGGATGGCGCCTACAGTTCTTGCAGCCTCTCATGGATGTGGAAGTCTCTCTGGGGGAGAAAGCAACATTTAGCTGTGTTCTAAGTGAAGCTGTGCCAATTAATGAAGTGGCCTGGTATAGTAATGACATAGAGATCCAGTCGGGTGAGGATTGGGAGGTACAAGCAGATGGAAACAAATACAAACTTATTCTCAAAAAAGCCCAACTGCATCATTCTGGAGAGGTGACCTTTGCTTCCAGGGAAGCAATAGCATCAGCCAAGTTATCTGTGATAGGTAAGTGTCTGTTGTTCCAGCCCAGTGGCACATGAAATCTCAAACTTTGGTATTTAGCTGCAACCTTGAAATTTCTAATCTTTGTGCTGATTCTCTCTTTGCCTCATATTTCCCAAGTTAGTGTTCTTAGCCTGAGAAGATGCTGCTGGGCAACTTGTTCTTTGGCCAGAAAGAATTCATCTCATTGGAAGAAAAATATATCAGGCTACTGATGGTAGAGATGTTTGCAAACTTCCTTTAGCTGCAGTTTTTTGTAAAATGTAACACAGAATCTAATAGAAATCAATTTTCTCAGAGTTCACCCTCAGCAAATGTTGACATAGGAGGGAGCTGAACTAGAGCCCCCATGGAACAATTATCCAGGACAGCACGGAAACCTTCGAAATCTGCTAGTCTACTCAAGTGTGGGACAACAAGTTTTCAAAATTCATGAGTTGCATATTAAAATCTTCACGTGGGGGACATGCATGAAACACACCCCTGGTACTCTGGAGATATAAGTGTCAATAGCTCTTAGGGTACTTCACAACTAGAGAAGGTGATATTCCCTAATTTCCTCATGGAGAAGGCTAGACAATGATTTGTCAGTGTCCATTTCAGCACCTAGGTCTGGCTCCTTCCCAGGAGGACAGGTTGGTCACCCAGCAGTGGTCATGTCAGCACCACCCCAGTGATGGTTATGAGATAACTGAATGTGTTCTAGCTGTACATTGTAGTTGAGGTGTTTAAGAGGCACTGTTTGGCCACCCATTCTTTAAATGGCTACAGGAAATCTGTCTGTTAAATGGTTTCTGAGACTTGAGAGATCTCTGATATATTCCAGTCATTTCCATATAGCAAGTGGTTGTGATGCATTTAAAACAGTGTTACCTTATTTTGGACATCTACATTTTAGGAACTGCCAAATACTATCCTCATTAACTTCTCCTCTGGAGAGTTTTTCTGTATTAAAGTTGTCTGAAAATAGAGAAAAGAAGCTTTTATATTATGTTTGTGGTGTCCAGAACTGGCTGTTGACCATATTCGCCTTTAATCTTTGGTTTGGTACATTGTGGCAAGCCATTCACTTGGAACATGCCTTGACCTTGGAGTCTAAAAAGAATTATTTCTGTCATCTAAACCAAAGTATAATTTAAGTGAGGAACATCTTCCAAGGTACTGAATATGGGGATGGAAGTAGGTGATCCTCATGGTCTCTTCCAACCCAAACCAGTCTGTGCTCATGAGTAATCCATCTGGTAGGACACCAGATCATTCCCATTCCATATTTATTTGTTGTTGCCTCATGCTGTGATATATATCACAATTAGACAGAAATCAAGTGACTTGCTATTAAAATACTAGAGTTAGTCTTTAGTCCAACAATAACTTGATTTCCATTAAGACCAGATCTAGTATAAACATAATCTACAAGGCCCAAATGTACTTCAAGTTTTCTGCTAAATTCCTTGATAATATGAACAGTATAGGGTTATCGGACACCAGATCATTCCCATTCCATATTTATTTGTTGTTGCCTCATGCTGTGATATATATCACAATTAGACAGAAATCAAGTGACTTGCTATTAAAATACTAGAGTTAGTCTTTAGTCCAACAATAACTTGATTTCCATTAAGACCAGATCTAGTATAAGCATAATCTACAAGGCCCAAATGTACTTCAAGTTTTCTGCTAAATTCCTTGATAATATGAACAGTATTTATTTTGAGCAAAGCAGCAGGAAAACAAATCACAATATATGGCATTAATTATGTGAGATGACAGTGGGAACATGAGTGTTTGTCATTAGCAGAGTAGAAAAGGGCAGAAAAAGGAAAACTCAGCAGTGCACAGCCATGTCTCATGGTCATGGGCATGACTACAATGACTTTACACTCAACTTCACAATAAGACAAACACTAAATCTGTTGTGCTTCCTTCTCATTACTTGTAGAAGGCTCTTGGGTGTTTTAGAATAAACATTATTGTACACATCATACCTCATGGGACCTCTGTTGTGCCTTCAGCCCACCCTGATCCACCTGAAGAACCAGAAGTTTTAAGTAAGAGCAGCCACTCTGTCACTCTGTCTTGGTACAAGCCGCTGAGCGACGGCGGTTGTGACATCCTGGGCTACAACGTGGAGAGGAAAATCCCAGGGATTGGCTGGCAGTCCTGCAGCAAGGGCATTATTCAAAACATGGAGTTTACAGTGGATGGTCTTGCCCCAGGTGAACCTTACAGATTCCGTGTCTCAGCCATAAATAAAGTGGGGGCCAGCGAGCCAGTGCACTTCCCTCAGATGGTGCAGCTAGGTGAGGATGAAGAAATGCCCCATGGAGGACTGCAAGCTGCTGTAGAGCTTGTATTTTGCATGGCATGTCTGCTTCACCCATTCCAGGCATCTTCTGGAAGAGTTCACTCTGCAACATCTTTCAGTGCTTTGCTGACAACACAATAGAGGAGAAAGAGCTTAGAAAGAATGTTCTGGGCTGTTGTGAACAAAACCTGCTGCACTGTTAGTACTTGACACTTGTTTCCTCCAAATTGCATCAAGCTGTCTTGCAGCCTGCACTGCATTCATGTGTTGCCTGGTCACCGTGAGTTTCTTTTCTGGTGGAGTTAGGGTGGAATGAGTCAAAAGGGGCATGTTGGAATGCATTTGGGGTAACCAAGATGCTGGCAGTGGCTGGGCAGTGTTGTCTTCTTCATCCATCTTTCTCTTTTGCTGTATTATTTGTGTATCTTTTTCAATAACCCTCACAAAGAAATGCCAGAGGACACAGTTCCTTTGCTGTCTGATGGTGAAACTTTGGAAGTTACTGTGGGATGGAAAGCCACTCCCTCAATCTTTCTTTTCTCATCACACTTCCTGTGATAGCCAAGTGCCCAACAAATTCCTCAAAATGAGAATAATAGAATTTTAGGGGTTGGAATAGACCTTACAGATGACCTAGTCCCAACCCTCACTGCCATGGGCAGGCTCCCACCAGACCAGGTTGCTCAAGGCCTCACCCAGCCTGGCTTTGAACACTACCAGGGTTGGGGCAGCCACCACCTCCCTGAGCAACCTGTGCCAGTGTCTCACCACCCTCACAGAAAAAGACTTTTTCCTAATATCTAGCCTAATTTTCCCCTCCTTCAGTTTGAACCCATTACCCCTTGTCCTATCGCTGCAATTCCTAGCAAAGAGTCCCTCCCTGGCTGCCTTGTAGGCCCATTCAGATACTGATAGGCTGCTATGAGATCTCCACACAACCTTCTCTTCTCCAGGCTGAACAGCCCCAACTTCCTCAGCCTGTCTTCATAGGGGAGATGCTCCAGTCCTTATCCATCCCATTACCCCTTGTCCTATCGCTGCAATTCCTAGCAAAGAGTCCCTCCCTGGCTGCCTTGTAGGCCCATTCAGATACTGATAGGCTGCTATGAGATCTCCACACAACCTTCTCTTCTCCAGGCTGAACAGCCCCAACTTCCTCAGCCTGTCTTCATAGGGGAGATGCTCCAGTCCTTATCCATTTTGTGGCCTCTTCTGGACTTGCTTCAACCATGTCCTTCCCTTCTTATGTTGAGAGCACCAGAACTGCATGTAGTATTCCAGGTGGGGTCTCACAAGAGCAGAGCAGAGGGGAAGAATCACCTCTTTTGACCTGCTGGCCACACTCCTTTTAATGCTGCCCAGGATTCCATTGGCTTTCTGGGCTGCTAGTGCACACTGCTGGCTCATTGTGAGATTCTCGTGCACCATCACGCTCAAGTCTCTCTCCTCATTGCTGGTCTCAATTACTTTCTCACCCAGAAGATCTTCTAGAAATCTGTAGAACTCCTTGAATACTGGTGACACGTAAAGACCAGCAAATAAACACAGGAATGGGAAAAATGCAACCTCTTCTGCATGTTTATATTTAGATGGAACTGGTTGGGAGAGCTTGAAATGTTGTTTCAGTATTCTCTTTGGACGTGCAGGATGCTGCCAGTCTTTTCATTTTGTTCCTTTGGTTGTCTACAACAGCTGAAAAATCTATAAATTATGGATGGGATAATGGATATTCTATGGAGTGATCTGGAGTGCCCTAAAGGCAGATTATGAAGTGTTCTTTGTGTTAATTAACTTTATTTTTGTACTTGCAGAGCCTCCACTTACAGTCACCCGTCCTTTGGTGGGAGGATCAGTCTCAGAAGGGGGAGTGGCTCACTTGGAGTGCACATTATCAGGTGAAACTAAGGAGAAAGTGACATGGTTCAAAGGAAAAGAACAAATAAAAGCTGGAGGGAGATATGAGATCCTCTCTGATGGAAAAAAGCAGATACTCATTATTCATGGATTTAAACCTGAAGACCAGGACAGCTATACCTGCATGGCTTCTCCAGAAGTCAAATCTGTTGCCAGCCTGTCTCTTGAAGGTATAAGTGTGCATTTCTGTGATGTTGAATCAGGTGTGTTATGGACACCCAGGAGCATCTCCACAACTTTGACTGGAATTTGTTTTCTTTTCAAAAGAATTGTTATTTTCCTTTTTGGTATGTTCCAGTGTGTTTCTGCATCCCTAACAGATTTGAGCTGATCAGATAGGAGTTTCCTGCACCAAATATTTAAGGCAAAATTAGGGCTCTTTTGTATGTTCTTCATGGCATCTGCCAAATGACTTTGAATCATAGTGTTTAGGAGACTGAATTGTGTCCCTATGGTGGGATTTGGTAGACCACATGTGCATCTAGTGCCATTGAGGCACTTCAGAATATCATCTCTGCTCTCCATCTCCTCCTTCACAGAGACCCAGAACATTCATGGGTCCTGTGTCGTATCTCAGAGCCACATCTGGATGCCTCAGACAACCTGGAGCATCTCAAAAGGCACTGAGCACTAGGCAGAGGCAAATGAATGTGTCCCAGAGGGTGAGCCACAACCTTCAGACTTAGACACATCCAAACAGGGAGGTGTGTCCATGTGACATGGGAGTCTCAGCTCCTAGCGTAGCCCCTGGAGATCCGTTCAAGACATTCAGTGAAACCCTGTCTAGCTGTAACATAGCTCATCAACTGAAACATTTAAAAAGGGTAGAAATGTATTTATTTGGTTTAAATATGCAAGGAATAATAATAATATAAAGTTGCTGTTTGCCTATGTTTTAAGTGCATATATAGAATCATGGGATATTTGAGTTTGGAAAGGGTTTCTGAAGATAGTATAGTCCACACCCTTCTCAAAGCAGTGTCACCTAGAACAAATTGACTGGGACCATGTCCAGTTAACATCTCAGAGAGATTGTGGAGTCTCCTTCTCTGGGGATATTCAAAAGCCACCTGGACACAATCCTGAGTAACATGCTCTAGGGCACCCTGCTTGAGCAGGAAGGTTTGACTACATGATCTCCAGTGGTCCCTTCCATCCTTACCCATTCTGTATGATTCTGTAAATTCACACTTTGTTCTCAACAGAATGTTTAGTTAAAGCTCAGGCTTTAGAGTAACATTTCCACATGCTTTCTCAAAGTTTATTCACAGACTTTGTCTCTTAACATCTTATCTGTTTAATTCTCCCCAGTTTCCACAGCGGCAATGTTAAAGGAGATTTCCAGGGAAGCAGCCCCTGCAAGCCAGACAGAAGAGATGGTGGATGGCCATGTCCAGCCCAGATTGCCCCCTGAGGCTGCTCAGGAGGGAGATCTGCATGTCCTGTGGGAAGCCCTGGCCAAGAAACGTCGGATGAGCCGGGAGCCCACCTTGGATTCCATCAGTGAGTTGCCTGAAGAGGATGAGAGGCTGCAGAAGCTGAGGAAGGAGGAAGCAGAGATGTCTCACTATTTCTCAGAGGAGTATTCCACATGTGATGAGCTGGCTAGGACAGGAGAAGCAGATTTCTCTTTCACAAGCTCAGATGATGAGTCTAGAGCTGGGACACCTTCACTAGTAAACTACCTCAAGAAAGCTGGAAAGACAAGTATCACTGCTACTAGCAAGGTTCAGTCTGTTTCCACAAGCAAATTATGGAAACAGTGGGAGAAGTCCAGTGTAGAAACTGCTATGACCACCACAGCTGCTAAGCCAGCTGAACCAGAACTGCCAGATTTAGACGATCCTTCCATGAACAAGGCTGCTGTGAAGATCCAAGCTGCTTTCAAAGGCTACAAAGTGAGGAAAGAGATGAAGCAACATGAGTGCCCAGTGTTTACTGAGACTTTCAAAGACTTCTCTGGTGAGCCTGGAAGCACTCTGCACCTGGAGTGTGTGGCCCACAGCAAAACTGACATGAATGTCCGATGGCTGAAAGATGGGGAAGAGCTTTCAGATGGTCGCTACTACCACATAGACAACTATAGTGATGGGACCTGCTCCTTGATTATCGCTGGCCTGGACAGGAAAGATGCAGGTAAATACACCTGTGAGGTATCCAATAAATTTGGAAAGGCTTCACACAGTGCTAAGGTGGTTGTGGGCACTCAGGAACCTCAGGTCCTTCTCAAGGAGAAGCAGGCTAAACATAGCACTGACAGTGAAACAGAGAGCTCATCTGGCAGTGAGCTGGATGATGCTTTCCGGAAGGCAGGAAGGAGACTCCATAGACTCTTCAGAGCTAAGATCTCAACAGAGATATCTGATGTGGAGGAAGAGCTCTTTGTCAGTGCAGATGAAGGGGACATAGATGTGGTCGACCATCAGACATATCGTGAGGATGACCAGTACATCTACATCAAGTTTGAAATCTTGTCTGAGGCAAAAACAGCTGCTACTCGATTCAGAGAGATGTTTGGTGCTCTGGGAATTCCTGTGCAGATTGACATTTTGGAACAAGGCCCTAAAAAGATTGAATTGCGCATTGGGAAGGCATCACCACCCACCCTTGGGAAGTTTGCACTACCAGTAGCAAGACCTCCACCACCTTTGCTGACTTCTGATACAGGTAGGTGAAGTACACATTGTTTATTCCTTGGGAAAGACATCTGCACAGGTCACAATATTCTCTTTTCACTCACAAATAAATTCAAGAAAGCTTTTTTTTTTTTTGTGCAGATATTTTTCTGGAAACTTTGCACTTTGGGGGAAAAAAGTATTTTATGTTGTTTTTCATTTTGAGGGAGGCAGTAGCAAAACTGCTCTTCACAATAGAAATGTCTCCTACTACAATAATATGGCTATAAATGCTATGATTATTATACTTAAATGAATGAATCAGTTTTTAGAACAGTCCTGAGGGAGACATTTCAACAAGGAGAGGAACAGAGGCAATATATAGTTCGCAGCTGTGGTATTGCAGTGCTTATGGAATAGCTTCATAGTGTTCATCAGGAAGTTTCTTCTTGAAATTTTTCATAGAGAAAAGATATCACTCCGCAATTAAAAAACCTAGAAACAAGAAGTATTCAGGTACTGGGCAGCACTGCCCTTAAAATACACAGAATCATAGAATTTTATGTGTTGCAATGGACCTCAAAGATCCCCTCGTCCTAACCCCATGCCATGAGCAGGGACACATCCCCACTAGACCAGGTTGCTCAAGGCTTTATCCAACCTGGCTTTGAACACTGCCAGGGATGGGGCATCCACAGCTTCCCTGGGAAACCTGTGCCAGTGTCTCACCATCCTCACAGAAAAAAACTTTTTCCTAATATTTAATTTAACTTCCCCTCCTTCAGTTTGAACCCATTACCCCTTGTCCTATCATGGCAGTTCCTAATAGAGTCCCTCTCCAGCTCCCTTGTAGCCCCTTCAGATACTGATAAGTTGCTATGAGGTCTCCATGCAGTCTTCTCTTATCCAGGCTGAACATCCCCAACTCCCTCAGCCTGCCTTCATAGACCTTTTCACAATTGATTTCACAGTGGGTGAAGTCCCAACTTCCTCAGCCTGTCTTTTTAGGGGAGATACTCCACTCCTGATATCAACTTCATGGCCTCCTCTGACCTTGCTTCAACAGTTCCATGTCCTTCTTATGTTGAGAGCACCAGAACTGCATGCAGTATTCCAGGTGGGGTCTCATAAGAGCAGAGCAGAGGGGAAGAATCACCTCTTTTGACCTGTTGCCCACACTCCTTTTAATGCTGCCCAGGATTCCATTGGCTGCATTTCTCATCCACTGTCACTCACAAGCCTTTCTCCTTATTGCTGGTTTCAATTACTTCCCCACCTAACCTGTAGGTGTGCCTAGGATCGCTGTCTTTTCATACAACCAAGTTTTTCCTTTCTTCTCTCCCATCTATCCTGAATTTAGCTCCCATGTTCATGACTGAGCTCCAAAACCAAGAGGTTCAAGATGGATATCCAGTCAGCTTCGACTGCATTGTCATTGGCAAACCACTCCCCACAGTTCGCTGGTTCAAGGATGGGAAAGCTATTGAAGAAAATGATCACTACATGATCAATGAGGACCAGGAAGGGTGTCATCAGCTGATCATCACAGCTGTGGTCCCCACTGACATGGGTGTTTACCGTTGCCTCGCTGAAAACAACATGGGAGTTGCTTCAACCAAGGCTGAGCTGCGAGTGGATTGTAAGTCTCAAAATCACTCTAGAAAATCCAAGGAAAGGGTCCTGCTGAGAGGTGGATATTTCTTTGTTCAAGAAAAACATCATTTAAATTAAAAAAAATTTTGTGTTGGCCACAGAATTTTCACTTGCAAACCTCTTGGGTTCAGCTGGGTTTTTCCAGCTCCAAGGCAAGGCTCAGAGCAAAGCTTTTCAGGTCAACAGAGGTGTTTTCCATAATCCAGGGACATGTGGGATCCTGATGCAAAAGGAGTGTGCAATCAACCTGAGAGTCACTCAAGTTAGCAGGGCAACTATAAGTCCCCTAGTTACTATATTATAGTAAGAATTATAATAAGTAAGATAAACAGTATCAAAGCTCAAATTATAGAAAACTCTGCTTTTCCCATTTAACAGTGACCAGCACCGACTATGAGACAGCAGCAGATGCAACAGAGACATCATCTTACTACAGTGCCAAAGATTATATTTCAAGGTAAAATACTGAACCCTCACTCTTTCTGTCTTCTGATTTGATGAGATCAATATGTATGTTTATGTCAAGGCTGGTTTCTAGAGGACCAATTTAATGTCATAAAGGAGCAGCAAGACCAGCTGAGATGCAGTAACTGCAACAGCTGGACATTTATCATGTGCTGACTTGCTCTGGCTGCCCTCAGGCATGCCTGGATGTTTCATCATGGTATCACTCCATTATTTTTAATGTCAGATGGTGCTGAATCTGTTCTCCTGATGACAAAACCCACAGCCTGAATTAACCCAAAATAGGTCATTCTGTTTCCTAACTCTTATCTGGCTTGCTGACTTTCTTCTTTCTAATTCTAATTGCTTCCTAGCCGAGAACAGGAGGAATCCACCACTGAGGAAGAGCAATTGCCCCAGATCTTTGATGAGCTTCATGATATTCATGTGGCACCTGGAGCATCACTGGCTAAATTTCACCTGAAGGTGAAAGGTGAGTGGAGCCCACAGACTGTCAGTTGTTTCAAATTTGCTCTCAGGGTGAAGTGCTGGAGACAGTTTTCCAATGTCCTCTTCTGCAGCTGTGACCCCAGTCCTGCACCACAGTTTGCACACACCAGTTAGGAGAATGTGTTCATGCTGATGAACATCAAGTTTTGCAGCAGATTGAGGCAGATTCAGTGTCTCATCCTGTTCTGTGTCTCCAGGCCTAATTACAGGCATATGCTTCTGAAAACTGAGCTCTGTGTTTCTCTGAACACAGGAACAATAAGGAATAATAAAAACCGTAAGGGTGTCCTGTAGTTTCTTTAATAAATGAAACAACCATGGACTTGCCTTACTCTATGAGAGTGTTGCTGCCACAACCTAAAAACTTCACAAACATCCTCCTGGTGTTGACTGTGGTAGGGAGAGGTAGGAATTCTCCTGTTTTCTCCTATTGCTGTCTATAAACATAATGAGAACTGATTTGGCTTCAACTTTTCAACTTGTGTACATTGAAAATCAGATCTAAGCGTTGCTTTTCCAACCTGTAAAGCATTTGCACATGCAACCAATATGGGGAGTGCCAGAAACTCATGAGATAGGAAAGAACTATGACAGATAAATAGCCATTCCTAATTGGATAAGTCCTTGAAACAGCAGCCCTGGGCAGAGCTGGTGATTCCTTGCCTCCTGTCCAGAAGGATCTGCCTGTTTGGAGATGCTCCCAAATCAATATTGGCAATGTATTCTGTTTTCTGTGTTGTAACTGCTCCTCACAGGGTACCCGCAGCCTCGTCTCTATTGGTTCAAAAATGGACAACCCTTGAAGGCCTCGGATCGCATCCTGAAGACTGATAGGCAGGAATTCCACTCACTGGAAATTCGCAATGTCACTAAGGCAGATGCTGGCCAGTACTTGATATTTGTCATCAACTCTGCTGGTTCTGCATATTCCTCAGCCAGGCTGGTTGTCAAAGGTGGGTGTTGGACTATTTTTGGCACCTGCTTTTCTCTATTCCAGTGGCTTTTCCCATTTGATATAGTTGTTTTTCTTGAGAAAACCTACCGAGGTAACTCAAGTGAGATGGGGAAGTCTGTACATGAAAGATGATGTGCTTTAATCTTGATTCATCTATAAATTTACTGTTTAAGAAGATGAGATGTCACTTCTTTAGGGTCTGATTGTTGTCTCATAAACATACATTTTATTCCTTCCCAATCTCATTCACTTTAAAAGTTCATTTTATTAAAACTGAGGGTCTCTTAGAAATCATACCAACATTTCTGTGTAATATCTCCTGCAAGGAGTAATTCCCTGCAGCCTTTTTGGTGAGGTTTTTTTTTGCTTCAGCTCATGCATGGAAAGGTCTATTTGTCATTTTGGTTTTTTTCTCCTTGTGTTACAGATCCTTATGAGAAAGAAGAGCCATCAAAAACAGGTGAGAGAAGCCATAGCAGGTGATAACAGAGCCCCTCAGGAATTTTCCAGTCTAAACTCACCATGTTTCATCAATGCTGTCATTTCCAGATTCCCATGAGCAGCTGATACCACCAAGGTTCCTAGAAAGATTTACTAACAAAAAGGTGAAAAAAGGTGCAAGCATCACATTGTCTGTGAAAGTTGAAGGTAAGTGGATAGATACATTGTCTCTCTGCATAAAAAATTGCATAACTTCACAACACATTCTTGACTCTCTCTGCCCCAAGTCATTGTAACCTCATCTCCTGTATCTGAAGTCTGTGATTCTATTCCCAACTTACATCTAATACAAAGAGACATTACACAAAAGCATCTTATTTGTCTTCACCTTCATTTTCCTGTATGTAAAAACAGGGTTAATAACACTTAGTCTTATGCAGATGTGTTGATTAACAGTTTTTCTTTTACAGAAAGATTTCATGTCCTTATGAGTGTGCTGTAAAATAGTTTATGTTCCTTTATTACATATTCTGACTGTTATTGTTGGGAAAGCATCAGGAAATAGATCAAAACATCATTTTATTCATAGCATGGCTCATATTTGTAAGGAAGGAGCAAGATTAGGAAGGTTAAAGCTCATTGCATTGGTTTTCCTTTAGGACATCCACCACCAACTATTACTTGGATGAAAGAAGAGGCTCGGGAAGACATCCTGTGGATCAAACCAGACACTCCTGGATATAAACTTGCCAGTTCAAACCTGCATCACAGTCTGATCCTGTTGGATGTCAAAAAGAAGTACAGTGGAGCTTACACATGTATTGCTACCAACAAGGCTGGTCAGTCCATCTGTACTGCCAACCTGGAAGTGGCAGATGGTAAATCTTTGTTATAATACAAACCCATTCTCTGTATTTCCCTTTTATACAGTGCTTAAGAGGAGAAAACAAGGGTGATCAGTAAGGAAACTATCAAATAACATCCAAAAAATTGCATTCTCTCAAGATTACCTATGACTTTGGTTGTCTTGCAAATGATTACACTGTACTTCTATAATGTTTTAGATTTCTGCTTCTATCTTGGATTAACAGCAGCATGTTTTCTGTATAAACAGAAGATAAAGTCTAAGGAACAACCAAATTGAGCACAAACTAAAAAGAGAAAGAAAGGCAATGCAAAGTTACTAGAAAATCCCAGCATTTGAAAAATTATTTTGAGTGCTTCAATCTGCTATTTTGCAATGTAAAATTGCCTTAAGGCAGTTAAAGTTACTTGATTTCCCTCTTACAGAGCTTTCAAGGGCCTCTCCTGACACAATTCCTTCAGTAAAATGGGGTACAAGGGAATACAGACTGGGAGTTGAGGCAGTACTGTGAAATACTCTATTTTTCTGTCATCACTCCTTGCATCCCACATTTTACTGTAACAAGAGCTACAGGATCATAGCTTGAGTAGTGTAGAGAAATGGGGCAATCAAAATCTACATAAATTGGGAGAAGATAAAACTATTGACTTCATAGGAGTGGGAATATGTATCCCAGGTCAGGAAATGCTACAGATTTAGTATTCCAGTGTTTCCAGATATTTGTGTCTAGAAAATGTGGCTACATTAAATACATAACAAGAACATTCTCTGCCTTCTGTCTTCTAATGATAAACTCTAATCTTGCAGTGAAAGAGGCTGAAGTTCTGACCCAGGAGCGTGTGATGGTGTCAGAAGCCATCATGACCACACTGGGGTAAGTGGTTGGACATCCATGCTGCAGTGGAGCAGTGCAGATACAACCTGCAGAAGTTTCCATGAGTCACTTCTAGGCAGTGTTCACTGAGGATATCTGATATTCATGTCTCAGCACCAGAGTTATTATAGTTTGAGGTCCTAGGATGGAAAGTGCAATGAATACTCTAGTATCAAGGTCAGGCATTTATGCTTGGTGGTCAGGGAGGACAGGAACAAGTATCAAAGAAATAAATAGATTTGGGTAGGTCATGTCACAGCTTTTTGACTTTTTCATCTCCTAAGCAGAATGCCAAAGAAATTCACAGGGTCAAGGTCTGACTGTTACTTGGCAACATTGAAATACACCTGCATCACAGGAAAAAGTAGATGAAAAGCATCTATTTCACAAATTTCTTGTTCACAAATGCACCTGAAGAATAACCTCCTGAATTCACTGTGTTTGGCTTGGATACTAGGCAGATACAGTTGGAAAAGCAGTATCCACCTGAATACAAATTAGCTTTGAGAATATGTCTGCCCTAAAATGCTTGGTCAGTCTTCCTATGAAGTGTGAAGGAGTGGAAGAAAGCTGCAGTGTGACTGCAACCTCTCCCAAGGACATAGGCATATTCTCAGGCATACTTAGTGCTATATGTTTTATTATAGACCAAGTGGAGTGAGCTTCCTCCTGCTCCTTATATACTGAGAGACGATTAGGACAGATCAGCTTGTGCAATGAAAATGTTTATCCTGCCTCTTAAAAAGCACAGGAGTAGTAGAGATGTTGACATGAGGATATTAGTTTTGACAGAGCTGTAGTCTTGGGAAACACCACAAACACTCTTCATGAGATGCAAGTAAATTCTGGTAGTTCTTCACATCTGTGAAGACATTTTCACTCAGTGTTGACAGTTGGTGCTAGTAAAAGCTATCAGTGTAGCAAAGATCTCTTTGGACTTCAAAACCACTGCAGTACCAGTAGTCAGCTTCTTTCCCAACACACAAGCATCATGATGTGATAGGAGCAGATCTCTTGGCAGGACATTATCTACATATTCTCCATATTTTGGTTTCCTGGTGAAACTACTGGAAGTTTGTTGAGCATTAGTTCCCTTAAAATTGAGACTACAGATCCCACTTGGCATAATGGCTCTGACTGTAAAGTTTTATTTCAGTGTCAGCTGGGAATTAAGTTCCAGTAGTGCCAGGGAGATGAAGGCTGCTCTGTTTTGCAATGCACTCCCAGCTCAGCCAGGTCTTCTCAAACAACAGGTTGAAATAAAAGTCAGGAATGAGGAGAATTCCCAGATGGGATTTGCCTTGAAGACTGAGACATACAAGAGTTTCCATGCCCATATGATTGATCCAGGTGCCACAGTTCTCAGTTCTTATAGTGACCCTGAAGTGTATCAACTCCCAAAACCTGCAGCCCAAACCAGGGTTCTAACATAAATATTCCCAGGGTGGAAGAAGGGGGGATGTGCTTCTCATTTAGGTCTCCTTACTATCCATTTCATTTTAAATTTTAACTCTGCTTTACTTTCTTTTTCAGAACTATTCATTCCTCAGAAACAAGAGAAGGTAAGAGAAACTATTTTCTCTCGCTCCTACCCTTCACATCTTCGACTGAGATTGTTGATGTATTTCATGATTACCACCTACCTGTTTTCTTGAAACTGTCTGAAAATTTGGAACTTTTCAGGACTGCTCTCTGTTCAAGAGTGAATTATTTGGATGAACTTGAGCAAGCACAGTTGCAAAAACAGGAGAAGGGAAGAAAATTAGACCTTCCTTGCATAGAAGATTTTGTTACTCATAAAAGACATGACTTTCCAATGACACTTCCTGCTTAATAGCAAATTCTCTCTTTTCCAGGAGACCTTGAAGGTGGCAAAGAAGGTGTCCCCAAAAGCCCTATTTCATTAGCTGATGTTGGCTCAGAGGAGTTCTTCCAGAAACTCACCTCACGTATCTCAGAAATGGTATCTGCAAAAATAACTCAGGGTAAGGAACCTGGCAAACACAGTTCAATTACTGTAGAAAAAAATGCAGTCATTTTTTTAGGTATCATTTAGTTATGAGGGAGATTTATGCAGCAGGTTTTGAAATAGCCATCCTACATAAGCATCTGAACATTTTTAAATGCTCAGGACTAAGAAATTTTAGTGACAGTCCATCCAAACTGTGTCTTAGTCTACAGTTCTGAACTAGAAAAAACACAAGTTATTACAGTAAGTTGTAAAAATAGAACTGTACTTCGCACATCTAAGGTATTTTGAGTTCCTCAGATATTCATCACTCCTGAGTTGGAAAGCAATCCTAGTTACAAGCTTTTCCACATCTTCAAGTTTTAGCTCACAATGGGATTTTAAAATCAAGTTAAGGCTGAAAATTCTGTGCACAGCTGTGCTGTAATCCAATGATTTGCTGAACTAAATGGATTATGTTTTGCCTGACCATCTTTTAGTAAAATATTAGCTTGAGGAAAAAGAGAGGCATTACCCCTCCAACAAATACTGCAGTGCAGTAGGCACACAGCATTATGTACTCACACATCCCAATTGTTTGTTTAATCCTAAATGTCAATAGGATATCACACTAAATACTACTATAAGTGCTTTTTCTAGGGAACATTTGCTTTTATAAAATAGAAAATTATTATATATGTGGTTCATGTTCAAATTGGAGATCCACATTTTGCTGTTGCTCTGCTTTTTAGCTAAACTTCGAGTCCCAGGTGCAGAAAGTGATGATGAATCAAAAACTCCCTCTGCATCTCCTCGCCATGGACGATCCAGACCTTCATCCATTGCTCAGGAGTCCTCCTCTGAATCTGAAGATGGGGATTCCAGAGGAGAGGTATGATATCTCCATGGACAAGTTTGGCACAAGGAGAAAACTTTACTTAAATCTCCTCTGGTTTAAGGATCTTCATGCCCTTTAGGGATATGCTTCAATTAGTAGGTATATTTAGTAGTTCAATATTGGGTCTGTGATAGACAGCACAGAGAATCAAATTCTGATGCTCAACATGTGATCTTGAACAAGTTGTTCAAGACAACATGATCAAAACATCCATTATTTGGCACCTTTTGCTTTCATGACTGAGCTTCAGAAAGTCAGAGCTTGATTTTCTTTGGCCTTGAATAGAGTTGTCAGAAGAATTTTGTTGAGAATTTCTTCATAAGAGAAATGAAGAGTATAAAATAACTGTCATTTCATGCCTACAGATCTTCGATGTCTACATGGTCACTGCTGACTACATACCTGCTGCACCTGACAGGGAGACCATCACTCTGAAGGAAGGACAATATGTGGAAGTCCTTGATTCAGCTCATCCTCTGAAATGGCTGGTCAGGACTAAACCCACCAAGTCTAGTCCCTCTCGACAGGGCTGGGTATCTCCAGCTTATCTGGACAAGAAATTAAAGGTGATTGATCATAGATTCATAGAATAGTTTGGGTTGAAAGGGACCTTAAAAAGTCACCTAGCCCCAACCCCCTGCCCTGGGCAAGGACACCTTCCACTAGAACAGGTCACTCCAAGCCCCATCCAGCCTAGCCTTGAACATCCTGTTGTGTTTTTATGTCATGTAAAATTACTTGCTACTCTGGCAGTTTAGAGCCACCCCCTTTGCAAGGAGTGATGGATGAGGAGGTTGTTGAAGAGGTCTATAACATGGTTGAAGTTTTTCATGTTCTAATTACACAATATTTCTGGCATGTGCAGAGGTGCCTGGGTTGGAAAGACCTAATCACTCTCCGGCAAAAACAGGAATTTCACACTATTTAGGAATTGTTTGATGTGAGCACATGAGGAATATTATTCAGTGTGCATTGATAAAAACATGTTGATTTGAAAGAATAATGTGGGTTTTTTCTTGTATTGTAGTTGTCACCAGAGTGGGGAACAACAGAAATTCCAGAGTTTCCTGGAGAGTTTGTTTCTGAAGATGAGTATAAAAGGAAGCTAAGGTGAGTTTGTGTCATTTGGTATTTGCACATTTGAGTTTTTCTGTCTTTTGAATCAACATGAGTGTTAACATCTAGGTCCCCCCTGTCAGAGTCGCTGGGTTTGCTTTGCTGAGTCCTGCCACCTACCCTTTTCCAGAATCAAGCAAACCCTTGATTCTCTCAGACCTGTGTTTTGTGATATTTGATTGGGTTTTGCCATTGCTTTCAGCGTAGGAAAATTCTAGGCAATCTAAATCATAGAATCCTAGATTGGTTTGGGTTGGAAGGGACCTTCAAGATCATCTCATTCCACCCCCCTGCATGGGCAGGAACACCTTCCACTAGACCAGGTTGCTCCAAGCCCCATCCAACCTGGCCTGGAACACTTCCAGGGATGGGGCAGCCAAATTTTCTCTGGGCAACCTGTGCCAGTGCCTCACCACCCTCACAGGAAAGAATTTCTTCCTAACATCTAATCTAAAATGACCCTCTGTCAGTTTTAAAGCCATTCCCCCTTGCCCTATCACTCCATGCCCTTTTCAAGAGTTCCTCTCCAGCTCTCTTGGAGCCCCTTTAGGCACTGGAAGGGGTTCTAAACACTCCCTGGAAACTTCTTTTCATATTGGATAACTTGAAAGGACAGTTTTACATGCTGATTTTCTGGAAGCTCTCATTTCATAAAATCCTAAACTGCAGTACCTGTGTGCTTTGGGGTGCCCTATATCTGGGGATGATGTCTGAAGAGGGAGGGAAAGCACTCACCCTAGTGTTACTGCCTAACAGAGCCACACACTCCTGAGTGTGCTTTCATAGAGATATTTGCTTTTTTGATTGGGTGAAATGGCATTGAAGTTGCTACTGTCTCTTTTACATAGATCCTTTTCATGCTCATGCTCTGTTTTACCTGCCCTAGCAGTAGATTTCTGTAAGGTAGCAGTGGCTGTCATTAGACACTCTCATTAGCAAAATGTCTAAGTTCCTGTTATGATCAGACAGGATCTGGTCAACACTCTCTAGGGATTCTGTTCCTCTGATCATATATTTCTACTTCAGAGCCTGAAAGTCTGTCAAGGATAATTGTGATAATTTTTCTGTGAATTTTTGCCTCTCTTTGTCTTCCCTTCAGTGTTCTCATTCAGGAGCTGTTGATCTCAGAAGAGGATTACATTCAAGATCTACAGTTCCTCCAGACTCATCACCTTAAGTACACAGAGACCTGTCCCAATGTCCCAGGAGCTGTTGCCAGCCAGAAATCCACTATCTTCAGAAATATTGATGACATTACTCACTTCCATTCCAGGTGGGCATTTCCATGTGCCTTCATTTGAGACCATAGAGTCTCACACACAAGGTGTCAGAGCCATGTAATGATGATGATGATGATGTGAAGCACTGGCAGTGTTGAGGTGCAAGGGTATTGATGGTCCTTTTGGGATGATAGATGATGGCATGGCTTAAATCAGAGCACAGGGTGGGGACGCCCATAATACCCTTCTGAGCTTCAAGGGTTCATATGTCCAGTTTGTTTCTTACCCTTTTAAGTGGATTTAACTGAGAAACAGTGAATTATAAGAAAAAGGCAGCAGGGTGTTACAGGTACTTCAGATGTGTTTTCATAGAGAAATCCATTCATGTAAAACTGATGCCAATGTTCATCATTCCCGACACATCCAGGTGTGGCAGGCTGCCCAGATACAACACATGGCACAATGCCTCTGCCTAGTCCAAGACAGGATTTATTGCAGATCTGCTGCTCACAAGGTGACTTCCCAAGGTTCAGGCTGAAATACTTTTAGATACCAGGGTGAGGAGGCGTCATACAGTGTCTAACGAGCCTTAGGCTAAGGGACTTCCTTTTGCACCTGGATACCCTTGCTCTCATGGGAAGTGATTGTTCTCATGTGAAGTCCCTGTCAACAGCATGAAAATCAGCCTTTCTTCCCCATTTTCCTACCCTGTCATCTAATTGTTGGTGGACCTTGTGGGGAGGTCAGTAATATGTATACACAACACTCAACCACCCGTGAGTGTGCAGCATCTTCCCTGAGTGATGTGGGCTCTGATTAGTGCTGGCAGCAGTGTAAACTGGTGCAGGACTGTGAGCAGGTTACAATGAAAAGGGTATAGTTACTCCGGGAAAAGCATTATGGGGGGCACTGCTCCTGGAATTGGGGGATGATTATGTGGGACATCTGGCAGTTCTCCCAGCTGAGCCAGAAAAATAAATTTCCCCTCTCATTCCTCCTTCAACTTTGGCACATGAACTTGCCTCAATATCCTTTGTGAAACAGAGTGGAGATCTCTCTCGTCACTCATTTGGATGGCTCATAGATCATTAAACTGAGGCATAAAGCATCAGGGGAGAGGTTAACTTTCCAACTTGATCTAAGGCCTTGAAAGTTATCCCTACCTTCCTTGCAGGGCATTTCACAGAATCACAGAACACTTTGGGTTAGAAAGGACCTTAAAGATTGTCTAGTTCCAATCCCCCTGCCATGGGCAGGGACACCTTCCACTAGACAGGTTGCTACAAG
>NW_008657481.1:29898-31344 GCF_000695815.1 Acanthisitta chloris | reverse complement strand
CAGCCACAGCTACTCTGGGAAACCTGTGCCAGTGCCTCACCACTCTCATAGTGAAGAATTTCTTCCTAACATCTAATCTAAACCTCCACTCTTTCAGTTTAAAGCCATTCTCCCTTGTCCTATCACTCCATGCTCTTGCAAAAAGTCCCTACACATACATTCAAGCTAAGGGGGACAGCATTCTGTTGGATGAAGAGACACTGAGAAGTTAAATGCTAATATGGCAACATCCCTCATTTCCTTCAGTCATTTGTTTTAGTCTGTATTAACCTGACATTTCCTGATTTAAAAGTCTGGCTGCTGGAACTGTGTTTAGCCTCATTCCATCACCTTCTCCTCAGATGTCCTTTTTACTTTGTCTCCACAGTGTCTTCCTCCAAAGCCTGCAGAACTGTGACACTGATGATGATGTGGCCATGTGCTTTATCAAGCATGAAGCAGAGTTTAATAAGTACATCCAGTACCTGGTGGGAAGGGTACAGGCAGAGTCAATTGTTGTCAGCAAAGCAGTACAGGATTTCTACAAGGTAAAGCAGTAGTCAAAGTACCTATGGAATGTGCATCCTATAACCCACTGCATTGAGAAATGTAGTTGTTAATCACAATTGTGATCCTCAAGAGGGTTATTAATAATTTTTGTAGGAGATCTTTGCTAAATATAATAATAATGTGTTCACAGTCTAACTCTTCCTGGTACTTACAATCAATGTGGGAACATAGTTATATATACTTACACATTTGTGAATATTATGAAGATTATACAGATATGAATGTGTCTGTGATTATAGAATTGTAATGAAGGGATGTTTTAAGGGTCACCATATTATAAGACCAAGTGAAGTCACATAAATCATAAGTATTGATAAGCAAATCCTATTTCTCTGCTCCAGCTGCTCAGGATTGAAGTTCACTAGTGAAAACACAAACACAACTCCAGGTCCATGAGCATAGGAGTGGTTGTGGATCTCTTGAGTAGCAAGCATGGCCCCTCTGTCCATCTGATACTCAACCCCAGATCCTGAGTACTCTTATCCTCTCTGTGAGCCTCCTACTCACCAACTACTCCAGTTTGATGCTTGCTAGAAAACAAATGCACATGTTCACACTCACCCCACATCCACATGAGCATTTTCCAGTGAGCAATTTTTTCTACTGTTCTTTATAACAAACTTTCCTCATTCTTCTACATATTTTTTTCAGAGATACACAGATGAATTTGTCACTAATGAAGATCCTTCACAGCCACTTATCCCACCACTGCAGCACTACCTGGAAAAACCCATAAACAGGATCCAGCAGTATCAGATGATAATCAAAGTAAAGAGATTTTGTTATATCTGAGAGGTTTATGTTCTGCTTTGTGCACCTTGTGTAGAAAAAGATTTCATTTTTGTATCCTATTTCTTGGCTTCCTTCTGGAGAAGAGAAAGTTGCATGGAGACCTCA
>NW_008657481.1:0-29729 GCF_000695815.1 Acanthisitta chloris | reverse complement strand
CCCCTAGCAGTGTTCAAAGCCAGGTTGGATAAAGCCTTGAGCATCCTGGTCTAGTGGAGAGGTGTCCCTGCCTATGGCAGAGAGGGTTGCAAGTAGATGGTCTGTAAGATCCATTCCAACCCCTAAAACTCTATGATTCTATGATGCAACTACAGTTGAAAGCTGCTTGAGTAAGACAGACAACAACCATCAGCAGTGATAGTGTTCTCTTAATAGGTTTGCAAATGTAAATCCAGGTAGAGGTTCATAGTCTCCAATCACAGAAAGTTCAGGGAAAGTTCAGCATCATAGTCTCCAATCACAGAAAGTTCAGGGAGCTTTATATGAATGATCTTTAAACACATGTATGCAAAAAATACATGTTTATGTGCATATATATCTGAATAAATGTATGAATACATCCATGGCAAGTATGAATTTGCTTCAAACTCAACAAGATTTATGTTATAAAAATAAGCAGTTTCTGATGTTTAAGATCTTGACTTACTGCTTTCTTTCCTTGTTTTATGCTGACATTACAGTAAGATGAAATTTTTATTTCCTGAAAAGCTTTGCCCTATTCTACCACCTTGAAATATTTCATCTTTCAAGCTTTCATCTGCCCTACTGCCTCAGGTTCTAGCCCCGACCATAAACAAGCATTTCAGAGCAGCATTTTTAATAGTATTTTCATGGGAAATAGCACTAGGATATCCAGGAAGGTGACTGTCTGCCAAAATACTTATGTATTCTAGTGTTATGTAAATGAGCAGTTCGAATAGTTTGAAGATCTTTCTAATTTTGAACACATTCTTGCAGAAAACCACTAAAATTTTGAAGGGTCACTTGGAAGACTGAAGGCATTTTCCATCCCTTCATTGCTGAAAGAGAAACAGGAACAAATGTGAGAAGAACAGGGAAACTGCCATTTCATATTTTTTTCAGCCTCTCTTTTTATTCTATATATATCTAATATTGACTCAGTTCAGCACTGCCATTTAGGAGATACATTTAGGACTGCTTTGGAGTTTTTGATTTTTCAATCACTGAAGCATATCTGCTATTTGTTTCAACTTTGTTTAATATCAGTTGAGATAAGGACAAGCCAGACTGGTTAGCCATTAAGGCTGAAGAATAGGTAGGAAAGAAAAGATATTTTAAACTTTATTAGCTTTATATTTTATTTTTAGCTTTATTAGCTAAGCAGCACATGGTGAAAGAAGGGGCTAAAAGCTGCTCAGATGAAAGAGGTGGAACAGATATTAAGAAATTCTTTGGCTCTGAAGGAAATGTGGTTTTTTCCTCTGATTGTCCAATAACATTTTCTTCATTCATCTACAGGAATTAATCCGAAACAAAGCAAGAAATAGCCAAAACTGCACTTTGCTGGAGCAGGCCTATGCTGTTGTGTCTGCACTCACTCGGAGAGCAGAGAACAACCTCCATGTCTCACTCATTGAGAATTATCCAGGGACCTTGGAAAGCCTTGGTGAACCCATCCGGCAGGTACCTGGAATTTCCCACTTGGTGTTGATGCCTTGTGTGCCTTCACAAGTTTCTATGTAGAATTAATACCTACCAGAAGCTCCTTTAGAAATCATACCTGAAACAGAGTGTTTGCTTATTCCATTTCTTGCTGTTCAGAGATGTGTGTCCTTCTTGACTAAGGCTTGAAGCACCAGAGCAGAGACGCTGACGGAGCAATTCACACATAATGTAGTTATTCTTATTCCATTTCTTGCTGTTCAGAGATATGTGTCCTTCTTGACTAAGGTTTGAAGCACCAGAGCAGAGATGCTGATGGAGCAATTCACACATAATATAGTTATGTGCCTTTCTGATCCACTTATCCAACAGGAATGGATTTATTCCTGGTCCTCACATGATTTTAAAGCTTTCTTTTTCTCTTCTCCTCTCTTATTATTGGCAAACTACATGGGCCAACTCCTGAAATTATTGGCATCAATTATTGGCACCTGCTTCTCCATGGGCCAACTCCTGAAATTATTGGCACCTGCTCCTTCAGGTTTGTCCCATGAAATAGATGTGTGTTTTAGGAGCACAGAGGAAAGATGATCCAGCTATCAGGACACATAGTCTAGGACATTGAACAGACTTACTCAAATTCCTGTTACTAGAATTACTATGTCATACTAGGCAAGTAATTTACTTTTCCTGTTTGTATCCCATGTATTCCATAGGGATTGCAGTGTATTGCTGAGTGGAGTTGTAAGGCTAAATGACAGTGATACTCTGGTGGGCATTCATCTATCCACATTTGGACATCCAAAAAAGTGTCCAGTCACCCAAGAGTGCTTATTTCTCCCTAGTGATGCCCTGGGGAAACCCATGTCACTAACGTCTTCAGTGAGAGGACTAGAGGAAATGGCTTTAAGCTGAGACAGGGGAGCTGCAGATTGGATATTAGAAAAAAGTTTTCACTGTGAGTGATCAGGCATTGGAATAGTTTGCCCAGGAAGGTGGTGGAATCACCATCTCTGGAGGTGTTTAAGAGGTGTCTGGATCTGGCACTGGGTGATATGGTTTAGGGATTGCAGTGGAGTGACAGGTTAACTGTTGGACTTGATGATCTCAAAGGTCTTTTCCAACCTTGATGATTCTATGAACTGAGCAGTCTGTGCTTGAAGGTGTGTGCAATGAATGTCCTGCTCTGGTGAAGGTGACCAAATCAGCATATAAAGTGTCTATATAATAAACAAAATCCCATTTTCCATGAATAGTTCCAACAGTGTTCCTACCTGACAAGTGCTCTGTATTATTCTGGCCACAAGTATTACCATTTAAAGGGCAATGTAATGACAACTACTGCATGTGCCCCTATGGTTCTGTCAACCTGATGAGTCACCTTTAGCATTAGAAACCATCTGCTGTGCTGCAATAAACCAGAAACACATCAAGTGACAATGTAACAGTAAAATTTGTTATCTGTGCACTGAAAAATGATGCTGAGGTATCACTGTGATAATTATTCCAGATGTATCACCACACATTCTTCTTTTTCCTATCAGGGTCACTTCATTGTGTGGGAAGGAGCTCCAGGAGCTAGAATGGCATGGAAAGGACACAAAAGACATGTTTTTCTCTTCAAAAATTATATTGTGATCTGCAAACCAAAGCGAGACACAAAGACAGACACCTACAGCTACATTTTCAAGAACATCATGAAGGTCTGATCATTTTATCCTCACCTAGAGAATTTCTCTGTCATTTAGAAATTCACATTTATATTCAGCTTGGACATTTCTCTAATCCTTTTGAGCTATTTTGTTGCTTTCAAAAGTCTTTGAAGCACAAGTTGAAACTATGTTTATCCCAAAATCTCTCTGTTAAATTTGGCAGAAACATGCCAGAAACCACCAAAAGCACAAGTGGGATTTTGATAAGATTACATGTACAAGGGTTTATTCATCTCTGTCACCTCAAGTTAACTGCATAAATAAATCATATTGATATGAAGTATTTGCCAGCATTTGTAGATCTTTGAGTTTAGCAGTCGGTAATATTGGGAGTAAATTGGAAGAAATGTTATAGTCATAGGTTCTCTTTGCTGGTTATGTCCTTTCCAGACAGCAATTCATGTTTAGAAATGAAAAAGTTCAGAGGATTTGACAACTCACTTACAGACATTCAGGGTTAAAACTGCAAGAAATTGAGGGAAGTGTTCATAAGGCAGTAGATGCTCAACTCCAGTAAAACACAGCAACCAACCAACCTATGGAGTTCTTGACCAAGCCCAGCCAGGACCTTCTGAAAGACCTTATCTCTGTCCTCATTGATATTCATAGGCAGATTTCATTAAAAAAAAAAAAAAAAAAAGTGATACTCTGTCCAGAGAATGCCTAGTCTCTAATTTTTTTTTCATGTTGCCTCTAATTGTGCTATTCCTGGGCCCAACAGTGCTGCACTGGAGGGGCAATGTGTTCCACTCTTGGGATACCCTTTAATGCTGGATGCCCTTTTCCTGAAATGTGATAACTTCTCTGAGAAAATGTCAGTTTGGTAGCCAGAAAGTCAAATATAGTGGGGAAAATAATTCCCAAAGTAACTCTGATTGCAGCTCAGACAAAGTCACTTCATATTGCTCATGCAATATGAAGAGAATCTTTAAAAGCAGTGTGAATTATCCCTTTTGCTTGCTGTTGGAAATTCCTAAGAGCACAGGATGTGTGTTGAGTTCCTTGTCCTTCTGTCACACAGCTGAACAACATAGATGTGAATGACCTCGTGGAAGGGGATGACCGAGCGTTTGAGATCTGGCATGAACGGGAGGACTTGGTCCGCAAGTACCTCCTTCAGGCACGTACAGTGAATATCAAAAATTCCTGGGTGAAGGAGATCTGTGGAATACAGCAGAGGATCAGTGAGCCTATCTGGAGTAAGTATGGCCCAAGATAGCCCAAACCTCCTAGTATTTTTCTTGTGTGGTCTCACTGATTCAGGAAGGACATTAGCAAAACAGGGAGAGAAACTATTTAGGGTTATCTGCCACTGCTTAAACTGAACTGTTGGAGGTGTTTCTTTAGTCACAGCGCAGGCTGCTGTGAATAACAACTTGCATGACTTGGCAACAAGCATTAAGCACTAACTGGAATGGTTAGTGCAGTCTTAGGTCCTTCACCTGAGCTGGGGAAGGCATCTTTATCAGGATGGGGAAGTGGTGTTTGACTGTCTTCATCTCTTCAGCCTGGAGAAGAGAAGACCTTATAGCAGACTTCCAGTACCTAAAGGGGCTACAAGAGAGCTGGAGAGGGACTTTGAACAAGGGTCTGGAGTGGTAGGACAAGGCAGAATGGCCTCAAGCTGAAGGAGGGTAGATTTAGATTGGATATCAGGAAGAAATTATGACCCAGAGACCTACTCACACCAGTATAAGAGCCCCTGTGACTTTGTTGGGTACCAAACCCCCAACTCAACTTCTTGTTTACATTGCTGTATTTGTAGACTTGGGCTTGCTTTGGAATTTTTTCTGGTCATTCAGCCTGCTCCATCTTCAGTATCATTTGAGTTTCCACCAGTTTTCTATCCACAGCATTTACCAGCAGGGAAATTAGATCTTTATTTTCCATATATAAGCTACAAATAATGTCCACTACAGCATAAGGATATTTGACATCTTAAAATGCCAGAGCAGAATCAGTTTTAGTTTATACACACTGAAAACAAATCTGGGCATTTAATTTTTGGGCCTTCGGTGAGATGTCTAATGTGGAAGAATAATTTTGCTTAGTTTCATATGGTAGGACTAAGTTAGAAAAGTCCCTTAACAAAGGAACAGCTTGCCCAGAGAAGCTGTGAATGTCCTACACCTAGAATTGTTCAAGGCCAGGTTGGATGGGACTTGGAGCAACTTGGTCTAGCGGAAGGTGTCCCTGCCCATGGCAGGGGGTTGGAATGAGATGTTCTTTCAGGTTCCTTCCAACTTAAACCACTCTAGGACTCTAATACTCTGTGAAAGCTTAGATTTTATTGTCTGCAGACCAACAGAATACTAGTTTGGATAACAAGGGTGCCTTTTAATCGGGAAATTATCTTGATGGTGGCAGCTGTGTAGTGTCTGAATAATGGATATAGTTTTTAAAATCATGGCCTAAAATACTTCTAAATCAGTAGTAAATCTGTATTTATATGGCCCATCTTTATATCCAACAACAGATATTTTACAGACTGAATCTAGTCTCAGATAAGCAAGGACAGCATGTCACCTGGAAAGTTTTGAGCTGCTAAAATATCCTTTTTATCTTTCTGTTCTGATCCTCACAGATGTGTAAAAAATTATTCTTATCTGACTTAGAAGCAGCCATCCTATGGACTGAGTCCCCTTCTCCAGACTAACACACTTATTCTGATGTTTCAGTACCTCCAGACTTTGAGGAAGAACTGGCAGACTGTACAGCTGAGCTGGGAGAGACAGTCAAGCTGGCTTGCAAAGTGACAGGAGCCCCCCACCCATCCATCAGCTGGTACAAAGGTATGAGCAGCAAGTCACAAAATGCATCCTCCAAATTTGTTCTCCATCTATATTGCTGTGATAACTGGTTAGTGGGTAATCTAAGAGCTGATCACCTAGAGATAGGCAAGTCGAGTGACCATGTTTATGGTCACTTTGAAGGAGTTTCTTTGGCAGGCAAATCAGAGCTATGACTGCACAGGATACACTCTGGCAGAGTTTCACTTTAAATGAGGATTGATGATGTATGATGCCCCTCAACAGTGCTTTGCCCAGAGGATATTTTGTAGAGAGCAGGAGTAAGATGAAGAGCTCATTCCTCAACTACCAACATCAGCTGCAATATAGCAAATACAGCTCTCAGTCACCCCAAGCTGAAAAGCTGGATGAAATTCCTCAGGAGAAAACAGATACTAAGTGATTTAAAAGGAAATAATTTCCCTTTGTCTTCAAGATGGCAAGCCTGTGGAGGTGGATCCCCATCACATTATAATAGAAGATCCTGATGGCTCCTGCACATTGATCTTGGACAACCTGACAGGTGCTGACACAGGACAATACATGTGTTTTGCTTCCAGTCCTGCTGGAAATGCCAGTACCTTAGGAAAGATCCTTGTTCAAGGTAAATTCCTGCACAAATGCATTGTTCTAAAGGGGTCAGCCATGTTATACCTTAAACTTGTATCAGCAGTAGTGTGGCCAGCAGGACCAGGGCATTGGAACGGGCTGCTCAGGGGAGTGGTGGTGTCACCATGCCTGGAAGTGTTCAAAACATGTGTAGATGTGGCACTTGGGGACATGGTTTAGTGGTGGCCTTAGCAGGACTGGGTTAATGGTTGGATTCAATGATCTTGGAGGTCTTTTCCAACCTAAATGATTCTGTGTTTCTACGATGCTGCAAATATTAAACATTCCAGAAGTTCTGTGTAACTTATACTGGGTAATTATGTTTTTTAGGTTATTGAGTATACAGGTACAGTCAACTGTTCTTAGGTCAAAACAATTTGGTCCTTAGTGTCCTGTGTGCAGGCACCATGAGAATTGTCTAGTCAAGGACACATCCTTCCTATCTGGTCACATTTCCAGCTGCTCATTACATTTCTCTTTGCTTTGCAGTTCCACCACGGTTTGTGAACAAGGTTAGAAATGCTTATTTTGTGGAGGGTGAAGATGCTCAGTTTACCTGCACTGTCGAAGGAGCACCTAGGCCTCAAATCAGGTCAGTCCTACAAATCAGTTGTTTCCATTTTGCATAGTCAAGAAAGTCTACCAAGGTTATGACTCTTTCTTCTCTGTGTCTTCCACCTTAACCTCATCCCAGTGCTGGCTTTTCCCAATACCAACATTGCTGAGATTCTCAGCAGTTTATTCTGGCTAGCAACAGAAAGAACTATCTACAGATAATCCCTGAGTATCATATCTAATGCTCTGACAATATTTTATCATTTCTTTATCTTCTCTGCCTTTCACTTGATTTGATTTTATCAGCAACCAGTCAGGGGTATTCAGAAAAAAAGCTCAGCATATCTTCTCACAATTCAAAGCCCTTTTCCTGAACAGGCTAGATAGATGGGCTGAGGCCAACAGTATGAGGTTCAACAAGACCAAGGGCTGGGTCCTTCACTTTGGCCACAATAAACCAATTCAGTGCTATAGGTTGGGGGAAGAGTGGTTGGAAAGCTGCCCAGTGGAGATTGACCTGGGGGTGCTGACTGACAGTGGCTGAACATGAGCCTTGGTGTGCCCAGGTAGCCAAGAAGGCCAATGGCATCCTGGCTTATATCAGAAATATTGTGGCCAGCAGGACTAGGGACATGATTGTCCCTTTGTACTTGGCACTGGTGAGGCCACACCTCAAGTCCTGTGTCCAGTTCTGGGATCCTCACTGCAAGAAGAACATTGAGGTGCTGGAGCATGTCCAGAGAAGGGCAACAAAGCTGGTGAAGGGTCTGGAGCACAAGTGCTATGAGGAGAGGCTAAGAGAACTGGTGTTATTTAGCCTGGAGGAGGCTCAGGGGTGGCCTTATCACTCTCTGCAACTCCCTGAAAGGAGGTTGTAGCCAGGTTGGGGGCAGTCTCTTGTCCCAGGCAACTAGTGAAAGGACATGAAGACATAGTCTCAAGCTGTGCCACGGGAGGTTTAGGTTAGGTATTAAGAGGAATTTCTTTACAGAAAGGGTGATTAGACACCGGAATGGCTTGCCCAAGGGGGTGGTGGAGTCACCATCCTTGGAGGTGTTTAAGGAGAGACTAGATGTGGCAGGTAGTGCCATGGTCTAGTTGACATGGTGATGTTAGGTCATAGGTCGGACTTGATCTCAGAGGTCTTTTCCAACCCGAGTGATTCTGTGATTCCTGCATTGACCGATGAGGTAGAATCACAGAATAATCACAGTTGGAAGAAACCTTTAAGATCATCAAGTCCAACCCTTAACCTGTCACTTCATTGTAAGATTTCCCAAGAAGAATCTCTTAAAGCTGTGCAGTTTACTATCCATGTGTGATCTACCCACCTGTAACCCTACCTTCCAGGATCCAACTGTTTGTCTAAGGATTAACTCTTGAGCAGTTTGATAAAGGGACCAGTGAGCTTGGGATTCCTTGACACTGCATATTTTTTCTTGGCTTATACTCCATGTTTTCCATACACAGATGGTACAAAGACGGGGTACTGTTGAAGGACTCAAGTAAATACCAGACTTTCAGTGAACCACGGAGTGGCATGTTAGTCCTGGTGGTCAAGAATCCTTCCAATGAAGATATGGGACACTATGAATGTGAGGTAAGTTCAGAGAGATTTAAATATGTTATCTGAAATTAGATAAGTAGGAGAATTCATTTTACTGGGAGACATCCATGACATGAGATTAGTGGTTGAGTAATTGCTGCCACCTGGCATATAAAAAAAATTGATAGAAAATCAGGCTGAACTAGGTCTGGATTGTGAACATCCAAAAGCTTCAGAATATTCTGATCTGAGAGTTTGCTGGTAGAAGTAATAATCATTTGAACTTGCTTTGGAGCTTAAACTCAGATTCAGATCTTAGGAGGAAGCTAACGAAATTTAGGACCATTCTGGCATGACATTTTGTTTCTGGACAGTCTTTAAATTATGATACATTCATGCTGCTGCTAAGAAACCATCCAAAGTCAAAAGCAAGAAATTAAGTCCAAATGGAAGGACAAACCATTGAAATTCCTGTTGGTTTAGCAAGCATATGTGGAAGTATCTAGTAAATTAGAATAAATGTAGAACGTTTTCTGAAAATTAGTCATAGTCTATGCATTCATTGTAATAAAATGAATGAGTAATAAGCTCTGAGGCCTTGGCAATAAAAGCAATTGATCTTGGTTTAGGAATTTAGCCTGGGTCAACTGCCCCATGGTAAATGGTTCAGCTCATAGAAATATTTAGGAGGTTTGATATAATTTAAAGACTTCTACTAGAATTTTAGCAAAATCAGATCGCCTTGCATTTGCCATTAACTAAGATCCCAAGGTCCAGTGTTCCTTTGGATTAGTAAAACTCAGTAGATGAATGGATGATAAACAAACAGGAATTTAGCCTGGGTCAACTGCCCCATGGTAAATGGTTCAGCTCATAGAAATATTTAGGAGGTTTGATATAATTTAAAGACTTCTACTAGAATTTTAGCAAAATCAGATCGCCTTGCATTTGCCATTAACTAAGATCCCAAGGTCCAGTGTTCCTTTGGATTAGTAAAACTCAGTAGATGAATGGATGATAAACAAACAAACCTCTCTTTCCACCTAAGTTTTTTTTTAGGAATCTGTGACTGTGGTTAGATACAGAGCTACCCCAGGACCAAGTCATAAGCTGCAGAGCAAACTGGAAAGAAGTAAGTTTGCTGATATGCTGTAACATGTCTGTGTGAGTCATTTTTAGTAAAACATCATCACGAACTCCACTGAGCAGCAACATGTCCCTTCAAACTTCAGTTTAGCCTTGGGGTCACAGCTTCACTCATTTCTGTTTTAATTGCAATGAATTTTTCATGTGTTTGGGAGGGTTTCAGTGTAATAAAATATCCTGTGTTTCATTTGGTGCTGCATGATTCTCTTTAGCTGACGAACAGATTAGGGTCTGCAAAAAGTGGAGCAGAACTTTACCACCACACTGCTGCAGCCCTGACCCAGGAGAGGAGAGGAGACCAAGCCATTACCATAGAAGGTATGATCCTTGCCCAGCTCCGTAAGTATGTCACTGAACTACTCTAAAACCACCTCATTGAGGATCGAATATATTTGCCATCTTATCCATGTTGGTTGTTGGTGTTCATGTATCTGTATGTCTATGGAGATGTGCATGGGTAGACAGCAGCTCAGCTCTGTACCCATCACCATCTGTTGATTTCCAAACCTGGTAAATCAGCTTCATATAATGCTCCTAAAGGCATTATATGAAAAAGGAGGAGCAAATGAAGGGTATTGTCACACCACCACTAGTGCAAGAAAAATGTTTCTATTCTGTTGGAATACTTGAAAATATGTGTCAGCCTGGCAGAACATGACTTAGATGGGCCAGTACGTAAAGCTGGAGGCATATTGTGATCGTTTCTGAGATACCACTGAAGAACATCAGGAATGAGAAAGCAGAACTTACAGCAGTATGTCCTGAACAGTATTAGTTCATCCATTATCTAGGACAGTTCAAGGATAGTCATACAGCCTGTTCCCTGTTTTCCTGCAAGTTTCATATGGATTGGTCACAGGACTTGATTGTACACCTGTCCAACAATGCATCTCTTTCTTAACACCATTAGGATGTGACTGACTAAAGTTACCTTCTTATCCAAGGGATTTCCACATGCATGGATTTCCACATTCCACATAGACATGTTTGCTATGAACCCATCACAACCCAATCTGTGGTTACCTCTCCATAAGGAACATCTCATAGAAAATTGGTTCTTTGAACATCTTAAAAGTGTCCTTGGCTGGCTGAGGGTAGACCAGCCAGTGCTGTCTCTCTTGAACAGTTCTGAGTGGTGGTTCAGAAGATAATACAGCCAGGGGACCATCTTTAACAGGTAATAGATAGATTACTGATTTGGAGGTTAAGAGGACTAGGATAGGCACAGGCCATTCCATGACAGCAAACCTTAGTGTCAGTGAGCTGTACCAGCTGTGGTTGATGGAGACATGGCCAACAAAAGCCAGAGGTTTTCCAATAGCTGTAGAACCTTCTTTCCTAATCTTCAGTGTTTTCACATTGTCTTGTGATAATAATAGGAGTTCACATGTGTGTTTGACAGGGGATAATTGATTTTATCATCTTTCACAAAGAGCCATCAAATACAGAGGCACTACGATTCAAGAAGCTGCTGAGCAGCCAGTGTTGGAGTCTGGAAAACTATTCAGGGAAAATGATCCTCCACTCATATTTTTTTCATCATTTTCCATGCTGTTGGCCCTGTCTGAGACAGTGTTCTAGTCTGGACTGACTTTTGGCCAGCCCCCTATAGACACTGATGTTGTGCTATTACATTGAGAGGATTCAGCCACAATAAACTATTAAGATTAGCATCCTGATCTATGGGCTTTCTTGACTTCTTTCTAAGCTTGTTTTCCTTTTAGTCCTTTCTCAGAGACCCATCAAAAAGCATTACAGGGAGAATGGTGTTAGCATAGCAGCACTATAATTTTTTCAGCAGAATAAACCTTCAAGTACTTGAATGCCTTGTCTTTTCTATGTCCTAAAGAGAGAAAAAAAGTTGCATGCAGGATGTAGAGGAACACAAATAAATCACTGTTAGGGTGGTATATCTTGATGAAGTTCCTTTCAGGCAGAAGATGTCATAAAAGCAAACAAGAGTTGTAAAAAGTGTTAGGAGTATTTTTCAGCTCTTGGGGTTGCAAATATATATGTTCAACCCCAAATTACTCATTTGCTGTTATTTCTGCAGTCATAAGCAAAAAAACGTTGTGAGCTTGGTTGAAGAAATATGATTGGAGTTTGCCTGGAAGTTCCAGAGGTGTTATGACATAGGTTTGGTCTGTGATGTGTGATCGTTTGAACGTGGTAATAGGGAAGAAAATAGATCCCTGAGCCATCTCCAGGGAGAAACAGAGAAAGCTGCTTCAGGCCAGTGGAGAAAATAGGCTCATCCATGGAGCAAGAGGATTGTTCTGAGCAGAATTGCATCAGGGACGAATTTGGCATGCTGCACTTGGCCAAGGAGGGAATTCGTTGCTTTCTTGAGACTCACAAAAACCAGCCTTGACCTACTTATGGAACAATCAGGTTCATCTGGCAAAGAACTGGAGGACAGATGGAACTCATGAAGGCTTTCTCTTTCCATACTTACAATCCTTTCTATTTGTGCAAATAGGATTATTTGTAACTTCACCAAGAGGACAACATTACTGCTGTGTGGTACTATTACAACAGAAAATAGATACCGTGTCTGCTTCCTTGCTCACCTGCACTATGAGTCTAAGTTTTACCTGATTTATCGTTGGTTCTGTGAAATGACCATTGTCTGAGTCTCCTGAGGCACCAAAGGGGCTTTAGTGGCAACTGTTTTAGTTTTTATCCTCTTGCCTTTCTGTACTGTTTATTATACTGAACCAAACCTACTGTCACAGTTTGGGACACCATTAGTCCAGTGGTTTATGAGCCCTGATCTGCAGTTGGTGATGACCCACAGTCACTATGGGTCTCAAAATCAAAATTCTTGCCATTGGGTTTAAGTTCACACTATGGGAATTTTCAGGTCTTTTGGAAGGACCAAATCTAAAAAGGATGGAAACCATTGGACTAAGGGGTCCCCTTGCAAGCTGAGATCTGCCTTCAGCCACACCTGGTGGCTGTACTGAAGTCAATGGAGAGTTGCTTTAAAAAAAAATCCTCTTTCTGTGGATATTGGAAGAATTTTAAACACTTTTAAAAAGTGCATTTGAAAGAAGATCCTTCTCTTTGACTTCAAGTTGACTGTCTGCTTTGCACCTTGCTGCTTAACCTACACATGGCAGATCTAGGCTGATGTGCTCTGGCATCCCTTTTTAACATGTTTTTGTTGTGATTCCTCCATCCCAGGCTCACTAACTTGTTCATTTTTTAAGAAAAGCCCAGTTTTTGAAAGGTGCTGCATTTCCATACGGGTGGGCAGGTCTAGGATGTACAAGACAGTCAATAGCAAAGGAAGGAGTCAGGTACACAAGTGAAGATAAGCAAAGCCATAAATCAAAATTCCCAATGCAGTTACAGCCAGGAAACAGGAATCTCCTCATAGTTTTGCCTTAGATTTCATGTAGAGTTTTGGGCAAGTTTAGTTGCCTTGTTTGGTAATACCCACCTTGCAGGGGAAAGCTAAATACTCTGAGACTGTCACATGGAAAAGTGCTTTAAAACACAGAGGAACATTAGACCTCTTAGTGGTACACATTTTCTGAAGAAATAGGGCACAGGAGTTTGTTCCATGACCATTTGGAAGTTCCCTGATTAGGGTGATTACTAGGGTATTTACCTCATTGTTTTTATTCTGTTGTCTCCATGGGTTAGGCTCATTTTTGGCCTAGCCATGGGATAATTCAGTGTAAATTCAAGAGAGCACAATCTGACTATATAACCAGGTGGTGCCTTTTGGTTAGTTTGCTTTCGTTTGGTTTTTCTTTTGAGAGAGAGCACAAAACATTTGCATTTCATTCACACAATTTAGGAAACTTACATCCAGGAACTGAGCTACCTGGAGGGATTTTGAAGACCTGTAGATGTGGCACTTAGGGACATGGTTTAGTGGTGAACATGGTAGTGCTGGCTAAGAAGTTGGAGTCAATGATCTTAAGGGTCTTTTCCAAACTAAATAATTTTATGATTGTATTCATTGCTCATTTGAGGGTTAGCTTTAGCAGTTTGTGCCAGCTTTGTGCACCCTTGTGGCAGATTAAGCTCCAAAGTATAGCAGATAGGGGTGAAACCAGAGCAGTGGTTCCATGGTTCATGCCAGCAGCATGTACTGTGCAGAAAAAAAAAAAAGGTTTATTTTTCTGAGTGGAGAAAACAGACTTAAAATTTGTAATAAAGGCCATAAACCACCTTTGATCCATTCAGAGCAATGAGGACTCACTTGCCTTAAATGTTTCAGCACACTTGAAAGTCAATGTTTTAAAATATTAACCAAAGAGGAGTCTAGTCCTTTAGAAGCCCTGGCTGATCCTAATGCTTACAGCTTTTAACCTGCTTATCAGGGGCTCCTGCTTTGCAAAGCTGTTTTCCTAAAATGCTGTTGAACAAGTTGAAATGATAAATCTGGTGCTAAAACGGATGCAGAATATTTTCCTCTCGGGGAAAACAACAACAAAAAACCAAACCAAAAAAAGAAACCCGAATTCTCTCATCCTACTTTCATGTGGTTCTATCCTTCATATAGGATTGCTCAAATCCTCCCTCACACCTTGGATAGCACATATAAAATTTACTAGATGCCATTTTCAGCTTCCTCATCCCAGGCCTGCGTAACTTTGGAATATTGAATATTGAATCCCTTTGACAGCTGCTACATATAAAAATATTGTGGTCAGTGTCATTTAGGAGGACTGCAAGAACAGACATTAATAGAATAAACATTAAAGAGACTTCTTCTTACAAACATGATGAGACTTCATTAAATTTATTCAATTATTTAACTTATATTATTAAATTCACATCTAAATCCAGTTGCTGTTAAAATAATCGTATAAAACACCTATATTCAGGTGTATAATCAAATTAATTAATCCCTATTTACATCAGAACTCTTTACTCCTAAAGAGTATCTTTACTCAGATATCTGCTGCTCAGGGATTGATCTCATGGTATTATTTGATGAGATTTTCTAAAAGTTCTGTAAAAATTACACAATATTGATTTAAAGATTCAGTGAAAATCTCAAACCTGAGTGTAGCAGATTGTTGGAGCACTCAGTTCATCTGCCACTTTTGAAAAACGATCATTCCACCATTTAAAAACAGGGTTTGAATTATTTCAAAAGCATTCATTAAGGAGAGGTAAATGGTTATATTGTAACTGTGTTCAGAGATAATGATTTTCAAATAATTTGGCTCTTTACTTACCCAGTAAGTATAAACTCAAATTTCCAAACAGATTTTGTTTAAGCCCACCCAATTCTGCAGTAACTCATTTGGCTCTTTGGGAAATGATTTCAGATTTTTACAATGCTCTGCAAAGAAAACATGAGCTCTAGGTCAGATATTAACATCAATATTTGCACAAAATTAATTTTCATTCTGGTGAGATTTGTGTTTTTACCTGAGGCAGGAGAAAGCCCTTGGAAGTGAAGTGGAAGGAAAATCAAGTTAAACTAATATTATAAATGCATTTTTAATTTTCAGTCAGTGCAGGTTTGGGGCACCATTGAAAACATCAGCACTAATCATCAGTTATTTAAGAAATAATACAGACACTCCAAATTCCCTGGGCAAGATCTGATTGTGATTTTATAGATCTATTTTTAAATAGCACTTCGCTTTAATTGCACCGACTCAAAATTACCAGACCTTATTTGTTACAGACTTGCTGGAAAACTGAAACCCAATTGCTGGAATAATTACTTTGAGATTAAATTAAGGGGTTTTTTTTTAGAAATTTAACTAGTTTATTAAATAAAAAGTGGGCCTTGCTCTTGGTTTTTTTTCTAGATCTCAGGCAGGTTTAGCAGGTACAGAGTGTGTTCAAAACAGTCTGGTTCAGTGTCATAATTTTTTTCCAGCAGATAGGATGGGGAACTTGCTGAGAATCTCAATTAGCTCTGCAAATGGTATATTTCTTCTTTTTAAGAATGTTAGGATTAAGGAATATTTGCAAAAATCAGTAAATCCTTATATTTAATCCTGATGTGCATCAACAGCTTCTAGTTTGTTAGGGGAGAAGGATCAGGAAAAATTGCAAATTAGAGCAAAAAAAGAGATGAAGCAGACACAGATGTATTACAGGGCTCTCCTGGGTTTCCTAGGGTGGTTTGTTTTTTTTTAAGCTCATTTTCTCTGATGATAATGATTTTAGTTTTCATTGTTATCAGCTTGGATTTTACATCTAGTCCACAAAAGCTTGGCAACTATTCAGTGTCTGGGGAAACTCTTTGTAGAAAGTGAAATCACAGTTTAAAGAATTTTAGCTCTCCGGGATTTTGCAGATCAAGGCAATTTCATGTTTCTCACACCACCACTACTTTATTACAGGATACAAGAATTAAATAAGGACCTTTTTTCCTAGCTTTGACCTGCCAAACAAAAAACTCTCAGAATCTCATGGGAGAATAAACAGATTTTGCTATCTTGTTCTCCACAAAATTCTCAATTTCAAAGCTAAATCCCTCACCTCTTCAGAGAACATTCTGAATTCTCATTCTTGGTCAGAAACACTAAAGATGATGCTGGAAATAACCACAGAAAGCATGGATGGGATGGGACAGTTGGTTATTTTTCACTCCAGTTTATTTTTATTAACTGAGCGAAGATAATTGAATCATTTCAGCTTTTGCCTTTCTTTAACCCCATGCTGTTCATACTGTTTTCTTTGTAGTCACTGAACAAGAGACTAAAGTGCCCAAGAAAACCATCATCATGTAAGTGCTGATTTTTTATTTTGGTAACACTTGTGTTTTGCCTTGCTGCCTCTGCATGATCCAATAACAAGCTTGTGTTCATTGGCCATGCAAGTGTGTTCGTTCCCATCCCACCAGATCTCATGGAACTCTGTGCTATGTAAAGTGATCACCTTAAAAAAAGGGTCTTTTTTATCCCTTTCCAAAGTAGCAGCACTGGTGTTAGACACAGCCTGGACAGTTATTTTGATATTATACATGAAAAATATTCCACTGAATATTGATAGAGTTGCACAAGACTTCAAGGAGACAGAGTCTGACTCACAGTGTTGAAACCAGCTTAAAAAACCCTCTACTTGAAAATACCAACAAATTTAACACACATCTCATAGCTTAGAGTGATTTCTTTTGGCTTTCTATTTTAACTTTTTCAGGACAGCCTTTTATGATGAAGCAAAAGGAAGATGAATATTTGTATCCCCTTCTGTCTCTATATTTCTAATGTAAATGTCTGTCCTGACAATGACTTAGTCTTTTTGGAGTATTTTGAGCCTGGTTTATATTGGATGCCTACAACATATAAAGATTATTGCTGCAAAAAGCAGTATTTTCTCAGTCATATGTAGACCAGAAGCTTAGTAGTCATTAAAACTTTAATTTATCTTCCTGGGTTTAAGGATCATAAAGAAATACACAATGAAATTGTTTCATGTGTTGGAAAGAGGACACTGTCCTTCTGTAGGCCATTAGAGCACCTCCAAGCTATCCAAATCATGTCCCAATGGTAGTAGGTGACTACAATGCAAATTTTGGGGTAATGAGTTGTACTATTGCTAAATTCAGTCCTTGACTTGGGCATGATGCTTAAGTTGACTTAATTTCCTTTTGTTAGATGGTGAGGAGGATATGTAAAATAACTAAAGGAGTTATTTACCTTTCATCTCTTTTATTATGTTTATGATGAGTATTTCTTATGATCCAGGAACTTAGTACATTTGGGGCCAGTGGTTTGTATGTCCCCTCTCCTAGCAGTTTCCACCTTGAAAAGGCAAAGAGCAGACAGGAGAGGCAGGAAGAGGCTCTGCCTTTGCCCCTCTTGCACATCAGTTCAGTTAATGTCTCCAGCCATTATCATTTTTACCCTGCAAAGAGCAGAAAACTAAGGTGTTTTTACCTGTGCCATGTCAAGGACTAGGGTTCAGATACTAGTGGGGTAGCTAAACAGAGAACTATTTTTTGATACGACATTCAGAAACACCCCAAGAAAGTCATGAGCAAGAAGGAATCACACTGAGTCAGACCACATCTAAAGCTTGGCAAATCTCATCTATCCACATCTCTGTGCCTGTATCTGAAGCAGCAGCATTAATATTGGTTGATTAAATAATATTCAACTAATACAAAATGGTATCAGTTAAGCTGATTTCTAAATCTCTGACATGCAAATTCCATAGACTCTGGCTGGCTCAAGAAGTAATTCCTAAATTAAGAGGTTCAGCCTGAAAGGAGGTTGGTAAATTCATGGTAGGGATCTTGGAATGACAGAAATTCCTTCCTTTTATGGTCATGAACTTCTTAGAGTGGACCTTTACTGGAATTAGGATAGTAATGGGGTCAAGTTCAGGAACAACTCTCTAAGGGCACATTCCAGCTGTCCTTAATGTATTGTGAGCTGAGGAACACAAGAAATTTTGAAACTACTGGCAGAAAATAACAGATAATTGAGAGATGGGGTTGAACAGTATCTATATATTCAAATCCCAGACCCCTCCCCAAAAAGCATTTGAACTTTGCAATATAGAGCAAAGTCTAGTGTAATCACACATGGATTAATTCTCATTCTTATCTGAAATAATTTAGTTTTGAGTAATTCAGAAAGGCATTATGAAGGCTCTGCAAAGATCTTATAGGTCCATAGAAAAACTGTAGAAAACTTGGGGAAAAGAGTAAAGCAGTGGAAGTGAGCCGTAGAAGAGTGGGTGTTGTGGAAAAAAAGAAATCTCACTGTAGGTCATCCAGTCCTGGACTCCACCAAATCCTCAAAGGGAGAGACTGTTGGTGGAAAGAAAACCAATCTCCATAGGAGAAGACAATACTGATCTCAGGAAATGAGACCAACAGATGACAAAGACCACAATATACCTAAGAGGATTAGTCTTCCATGATGGTTATAAACAGGCTCTCCATTTACAAGGATTCCTTCCACCCTTCTCTGTATCTCGGTGCAAGAGCCAGAGCAGAGAGGGCTGAAGAGCAGAAGGGTTGACATTCAGCCCCATGTGGCAGTGACTGAAGGCTGATAAGGAGAAAAAGAGAAATGAGAAACTGTTGTCTAGATTCATAAATCCAGTTTAGGCCATTGTTTTTACCCCTCAGTTAATTCTTTATTTATCCAATCATTTGGAGGTAGGGACAGAACCTGTGATTTCCACTGAACCAGAAGCAGAGCATTAGATTCCATGTGCTTGCAAAGCAAACTGTGTCTTTATCTGCAAGTTTTTCCATTTAAGAAATGCCACTGAAAAACCTGCAGGAAAAACTGCATGTTAAATATATAAATTAAGAGCATTGAAGTCTGGGTTTAGGTGCTGGGTTAGAAGGGCCCTTTCAAGATAACCTAGTCCAATTCCCATCATCATCTTCAACTAGATAATGTTAGTCAGAGCCCCATCCAGCCAGACCTTGAATATTTACAGGGATTAGGCATCCATCACCAGCCCTGAAGTCCCAATTGCTTTGATTATATGAAAAAATCTAAAGTAAGGCCAGCAGAAATATGCTGAGAAATCATAATCATGCATCCTAAATTGGTTTGGTATTCCTATGTCAATTGGAGATAGCAGGATCAGGCTGTGTCAGCAATAATGATATTATGAAGAGTAAAAATAAATGCACTTTGGCATAGATGACTGGTGCAGGAAATGCTCTTTCTTTTCCTGGTCTCCACATGTTATGGGTTAATGCCCTTTTAATGTAACTGTTCTGCATGCAGAAATACAGATCTCTGGTCTCAAAAGCTGCTTACTGTTATTACAGGGAATTTAGCCATTGGGGTTGATGAATCTAGGATTTTAGCCAAGGATACTCAGGAAAAGCTTAAACCCCTTGAGACTTTAAGGTGTTTGGGTGAAGCTGCTATTGGGGTCCAAAGAAGCACACTAGGTGGTCACCACAATCACATGAAACATAGCAGCATCCAGAAGTACATTTCTCAGCTGGACATGCTCATTGTGTGTTCATGCACTCAAGGAGGTTAATGCAATTGGGATCCAGCTGGGGGAAAGGGCACTGGAGTTTTCCCTAGATCAGAAAGTAAGTGGAGATGGGCATGTGGGTGTGTGCATTGCGTGTGTCTCCCTTCCAAAATGCCAAGCTTCACCCACAGCTGGAGTGCTCACCAAACTAACCCCACTGTGGTGCCTTGACCAAGAATGGCATGTGCTGATGGAGTGTGGCTCCCCAAAAAGTCCTATCTTCCTGCCAACTCCATTCCAACCCTTTCTGTCATCAGAGAGGAAACGATAACTACTGTGGTGAAGAGCCCAAGACAAAGGGCAAGGGTTTCTCCTGCACGTTCTTCTTCAGGTCATTCACCTTCTCGCTCCCCAAGAGCAGAGCCAACTCCAGAGCCAGTGTATGTCTCAAAGATCAGGCAGCCTGTCCACAGACATGACCAGGAGGCAACACCAAAGTCTGCTGTTCCCAGACTTTATGTCACAGAACCAGAGGACAGGCAAGGAGCAGCAGCTAGAGATGAGGATGTCATAGAGACCAAGGTGGAAGAGAAAAAGCCCAAATGGGTTGAAGTGGAAGAAATAATTGAATTCAAGGTGAAAAAATCACCAAAACCTGCAAGGAAAAGAGGCTCTTCCCCAGTAAAACAAGAAAAAGATGACTCAGGGGTGTTGACATACACTTTTCCCAGCTCAAGGCTGAGGCATTCCCCAGAAGATGATCCAAACACAAACAACTCCAACAATAAATTGGTGGAGCAGCCAAAATCTTTACCTACTGAGAGTCTCTCTGAAGGTGATATCCAGCCCCTGGTGTATACAGCTGAGCAGGAAGGGCCTCAAGTCAGCAATGAAGACAGGAGCTCCCCATGTGGGTCTGAACAATTAGAAAATGATTCATTTATGGATTATGGAACTGAAGGAAAGAGCTTCCATCAGGAACCAAGTGCTAACTATGGGTCAGAGGTTGCCTCCCCACTGCTTGCCTGTGGGGGTGAGCCTATGGTCTTCAGCTTTGAGACAGCTGCTGCAGACCAGCATGAAATTGTGTTCTCATTAGGGAGTCCAGAGGTTAAGGAAGAGGTAGATGAACTGGACATGTCTTGGCCTGTTGAAGAGGGAGTACCCGAAGTAATTCAAGACATCCTTCCTGAAGAGGATAATGTCATAGTTGATGAGCCAGAGGAACTACAGACAGATGACATTAGCACCCGGGACCGCAAGATTTTAACCCACAATGGCAAACTACTAACTCTGGAGGATCTTGAAGATTATGTTCCTCAGGAAGGTGAGACCTACAGGTGTGATGATCAGAAGCTCATGGCAGAGAAACCCTGTGAGATCTCCGTGCTCCAGACAGAGATCAATGAGTTTTTTTTTTGAACCTGGGGAGACCTGTGGTGTCTGAGCCTAGGCAAAGATTTTTCAGCCAGTTTGAGGAGCACATTCCTGGGGGCATGTTCATGTCAGCAGCTAGAGTAAGTGGTGTGCAGTCTGTAGGCCCATCAAACATCTCTTTCCACGTGAGTGACAGCCGCATGGCAGCACCTTCTGCTCCCTCCTTCACCGTGAAACCTTCATTCTGCACTGAAGTCCAGCGCTCAGCAGACAACGGACAGTCAAGCTTTAAAACTGAAGTTTCCACAAGAACCCTCAGCTATGGGACTGTTGGCGAGCCTGTTACCTTGCACATCAGCACAGAGGACCTCTCCCAAAGCTGAGCAGATGCAAGCATAACTTTTAATGCAAAAAAAAAAAGCAGCTTTAAGAAAAAACAAAAAACTAATCAAAATTGTTGTAGGTGAGGGGAATTTGGTGACAAAGATTACAAGGTAATGTACAAGGGAATACCTGTGAGGAAAATATATTTAAATATGATATGTCAAGCTTTTCCAGTCTTAAAGGGAACAGTCTGTCAGAAGAGTTTGTCATTTTAAAAGCTTTGGTCGAGGTGAACATATATCATTCCATAGTGGAGCAGTGATGGTAGGTTTAGAAAAAACCTAATTCTCCTACCTATGACAGAACTAGAAATGACTAAGTGTGCTTTGTCCATGAACTTATAAATTATTTCAAGTGCCGATTGGTACATTGTGGTATGGCAAGAAGGTGAAAAATAAGCTTTTCAGCATCCTTCAGCAGCCCAGGATAGGAGGACTGTTTCCAGCTAAAGTGTCTCCTGTCACCATGTGGGCCCAAAGGTCACGAAGCTTCACACTGCTTTGACTCTGCGATACACTTCTGACAACAACTAGCTCTACCCAAATTTCTTCATAAACCTTTCAACATGCACAGTCTGGTTCCATTATTTTAAACTTTTGCCACAGGATGAAATATACCATAAATATTATGTCTACTAGGGATGCAAAGGGCTGCTCAGGCCTTTTGGTTGAAATCCCAGTTTGGCTAAAGTTAATGGTGAAAGTCCCACTGACATGAGGAAGCAAGAGTTTTGTTCTCTTCTGATTTAAGTGAAAAAGACCATCTTTTCTAAATGACTCGTATTTTCAAATCCACTTCCTAGTTGTCTAATAATGGAGATTTCATTATTCTGCATTCTAGTGATGTGGATTTATAAACTGTATATTTTAAAATGTAATTTACTTGACATGCACCAAAAGATTAAAGTGCTGCACAAAATGATTTCTGCACCTGCATTCAAATGCTAACACATACAAAGAACCACAAATGTGGTCTTTGCCAACAAATATTACTGGAAGAATATTTGATCTCCTGTACATGCCAGTGGTGAAACATTCCTGTTAACAGATTGATGGATATTGTCCCCTATATGTCCTAAGAGGAATTCACCACTGAGCTACCACAAAATAGCAGGAGCACAAAGACAGTTTAAAAACAAAAGATAGAGATAAGAGAATTTTACCATAAATGTTTGGTTGAAAAATACATCTGTTCAAAATGGATTGGACTGCCAGTTGCAATTGCATCATCTTACTGTAACCAAGAATATTGAGATGTCTTGTAGAGTGACTGCCTTCTGTGGAGTTCCTCTGGAACTCTGCAGTGGGAGAGCAGATTGAGTGGAAGGCTGAGGTGCACTAGCATGGCCCATTCCTGTTGTCTTCACCAAAAAATGGATCTTGCACAGACCTTCAACAAAGTGCTCAGCCCTGGAAAGAAATGAGTTCATAGGCCCAAACTTTTGGTGCCAGTTGAAGTCAGGTGGAATTTGTCATTGACCTCAGCAGGACCAAGCACTGTTCCTCTCTGTCGGACAGAGATGTGGTGAAAGGTCCCACCTTGTCCCAGCTGAGCTCTGTAGAAGTGTTGCAATAGAAAATGTTTTCATTTAGATGGTGTGGGAAACCAGAAATGCTCAGACACAGCTGAATTTCTAACTAGCATAAAGTAAGAGGCTGGGACTGAGTTTCTGCCTTGGGAATGTATATCTGATGCTGTCTCAGTGTCTTCTACCCAGGTAATATTGAGGAGCTTGTTCTGGAGTCTTGAGACAATATTCCTGCTAGGAGGGACTGAATTCACAAAAGGTGTTTGGAGAAAAGAACACATTCTATTTTCTTTCTTTCTTTGGCTGCACCTTGATCATGTCCTGACTAAAATGAACATGTTGATTTCACATGTTCACTTTCACCACCCAGACAGGATGTTATGTGTAATATCATATGCACTACCTTCATGATATAGGATGCTTTTCCAGTGGTTATATGTGGTGAAGGAAATCAAACTTCCTTTATGGTATTCTCCCATTTTTTATAACATCTCCTTGGTTTATATTGTTTGTTTTATAATTAAGCAATATGATGGATATATATATTAGTGCTTTTTTCATATATTGCACTGTACATTGGAAAGTAACAGACACACAATGGGGAAATTCTTTCAAAACTAAATGATTGTTTTTTCTACTGGGCCTGATTCTGATCTCAGTTATTCCAGTAGCAATCTAGAATTATTCCACAGAAGGAAGTGGCTCTGATTCAGATTTATGAGGATATTGCTGAGAAAAGAATTTGCCCTATGATAGTCTTCAAAATCTAATATTCATACAAAAGATAACGAAGATGTGTAAAGGAATGTAAAGGTTTCCTCCTCTTGTGGTTGACACTCAGGTTTTTCTAAAGAAGCTCTAAGGCTGCAGTTCAGATGGTCATGAAAGAAATAATTATAATTCATTAGCTCAAAGCAATTAACATCTGTTTATATTTTCTTTTGAAATTTATGCAAAAGAGAATCAATTGAAAGGAGTTTTTGAAATCCCATGCAGGACTCTGTTCAAAAAGTGAAAGGTTTATGAAAAGTTCATTACATGTACTTTCAAAATATTTTCCTAGAGGTTAAAAATTATGCTTGTAAGTGATTAAATTGTGTAGATAACTAATGAGATGTGTGGGAATTTATTTCTTGTAGATGAAAACATGCAGCTGTATTAAGGATTTTAATACAATGAATGTTTTACTAAAATTCCTGCAGACAAGTGGGTATTAATAAAGTGGAAACTTCAGTTTGCTTGAGGTACAAAAAGAAAAGACACACACACAGAAAAAAATCAAATGCAAGATATGCTGTTAGATGCTGAGTTCATATCAATAAATGTCTTGCATCAGCTGTCACTGAACTTGTTGGGTTTCTGTGTTCTCTGTTCACAGCACTTGACACTCTATTTCCTGCAGACAAGTGGGTATTAATAAAGTGGAAACTTCAGTTTGCTTGAGGTACAAAAAGAAAAGACACACACACAGAAAAAAATCAAATGCAAGATATGCTGTTAGATGCTGAGTTCATATCAATAAATGTCTTGCATCAGCTGTCACTGAACTTGTTGGGTTTCTGTGTTCTCTGTTCACAGCACTTGACACTCTATCAGCTCATCCTCCCACTGATGCAGGAGATGGGTTGTGACCCAAGAGCATTAATGCAGTTGGACCCTAGCTTCTTTTTTATGGACAGTTTCAGAAGTGTTGAAGTCAAAGAACCTATTTTTAGGGATACTTCCAGCTCAGCCAATAACCTCAAATGATGCTCAGTCTCTTGGGCCCTTCTCTGAGGCTGAATGGGGGGTCTTCAAAACACGTGTCAGTCTTGAGTTCCTGGTTATGGGCTGAAGGAGGTGTGGGGTGCAAAGGTTCAAAGCTGACATTTTAGAATGAGATGTAGGCTGTCCATCACAGGTGTGTCATCATCAGTGAATACTGAAGTTCCTCAGGTCATCAGCTTGAATCCTAGTGTGTGACATCCCTGAAGGAGGAAAGTGGTGGTATTAGCAGCACAGGGGAGACCTGTGGTTATATATAACCTCTCCCCCAACTTTTCTCTCTGTCTATATCTATCAATCTATATACACACACACACACGTGAATATATTTCTTCAGTGAGAGATACTGAGTGTTTCATGCCTTCCCAAACATTTCACTAGTTGGCAGCTGACCAGCTCATAGGATAGCACCAGCTGGCAGCAGTCACAACAGGAACACGAGAGAATCAAAATGTTTCTCTAGGAAAATATTTAAGTATCTTCCACCCAGCCCAGTGCTGCCAAACACTGATGGGCAGACTGGGACATCTGTGAGCAGAATTCGCTTCTTCCATTAAAAAATCCAGAAATGAAAAATTTCACAACACCATGCTCATGGGGAGGTCATTGAAAACAAAAATCAAGTGAGATGTCTTCAATGAGAGCTGATCCACGCAGTCTTCAACTCTACCTGCAGAGGTCTATCCTGGGAATTTACTTTCTTAAGGTCAGAAAAGGAGCAGAACCAAAACAGCTACAGGACATGTTCCTGTATCAATGGCATTAAACAGGTCAGAGCTGTTTGTTCCAATATCTTTTATTTTCTCTTAAACCACTGATGGTTTTAGTTTTCTCTCTTGCTTGGTGAACAATTACATCAGGAACATAATGATTTCTCTTAATCAGACATGCATTTTTTTTCTGTCTTGATTCTTACTTGAGGGCTTCCCTATGCATCATCTGTCCCTGTGTTGTGCCTCTTCAAGATTCGTGGAAGGTTTATTTGGCAGAAGGTTGGATGAGATGAACTCCTGAGGTCCTGTGATCCCATCTTAGCATAGCTGCTTCTACCACCACTGGCTGGGGATGAAACAATGGTCTTTGTCTTCTGGGTGGCCATTCTGTAAAAACTTTTGCTTTGAAAGTATGTTTTTCTGTGTGTAAAGCTTTTATCTTCTCTCTGCCTTCAAGGCAAAGGATTTCTTGAGGAAGGAGTAATCTCTTCCTCTGTATGATGCTTCTCTCTACACCACTGCTGGGCATTACTGTACAGACCAGATGACTTCTAGAGTATCTTGAAAAGGCACAGTCCAGAATAAATTGAAAATTCTCAGGTACCTTCTACAGCAAAGCCCAGATATTGTCAAGTAGGACAAATACATTACCCTAGAGCAAGGAGCAGTTTTCCTGCCATCCTCTCATTAAGCAGAACAGACCTCCCTTCTTTCCCCTACCCTTCTACAGAGTCACCAATGAGGCTGATACCTGCTCACTCCTTCACCTTCCCTGTGAGGACAATGTCTTTCTTGAATTTAGGGTCTGTATCAGTGCAATGGGTCACTCCTGGGTTCTTTTGTTTGAACCAGGAATTGGTTCTTCACTCAGAGGGTGGTTGGGTACTGGAACAGCTCCCCGGGGATGTGGTCACAGCCCCAAGCCCTACAGATTTCAAGAAGCAGTTGGACAACACTCTCAGGCACACGGTGTGATTCTTGGGGTTGTCCTGTATGGGGCCCAGGAGTTAGACTTTGATGATCCTTTTGGGTCCCTTTCACCTCAGGATATTCTGTGTTTCTATGATCAGTAAAAGTATTTTTGACGGACCAGGCAATTTGGGGTTGAGTTTGGAGACAGATCCTTTGTTCTGCTGTCTGGGGAGAGGCTGTGTGTGCACATAGTGTGCCACAGTGTCCTCAGCCTGGTGAGATACATCTTTCTAAAGTGTGTTGTGTCAACCTTCTTATTTTAAGCCTTAGCTACACTCCCCCTTGCAGGAATAAGCATTTTTGTATCAATTCTCTGCTCTAAGAGGGCAAAATGATACGACTGCAAATATTTCCATGAGTTGAATGATGCTGCTATTTCCTTTTCACCCTGAAGAGAGAAAAGCTGTTGTTCTTGTCTGTAGGAATGACTCCCCTACAGTCAGAGATGGAGACTTCTGTCCAGGCCTCGCTTGAGCGTGCGGATAAGGAGATCAAGACAGCTCTAAGGAAACTCATGGACTCGGCGTCACGGCTGGTGACTCTTCCCCTGGGCATGAGAGGAGATATTGACCTTGGCCTTCCTGGGTCTGTTCCTTCAGACCACTCAGAAACAACAGCTGGGGCCTCTGTGCTAGTTCATGAAGCCAGTACCCAAACCCAGACTGCTGGAAGCCATGGTAGGTTTGGCATGAACCTGGAAAATGTCCCATGGCAGTCAAGACAGAGAAAATTATTGAACATGCCAATGGTATATTTTGTATCGTTTTTCTGTTTCACTGTGTTTTGAGCAGCTACAAATTAAGAGAGGACACTCAGAGGGAAGGAAACATGGTGGGGTGGGTTTGGGGTTAGGTTGGATATACATTTGGGGCAGACCTTTCTGAAACAGGGGGTCTTTGAAACCTGTGTCTGAAATAGAGTTTTGTACATCACCCGCACAAAATGGAAGGATAGGAAATTTTTTCCACCTCTGGGCTTTTGACCCTGGACTTGCTTCAAGTATTTTGGGGGGAAAGGTGGGATGATATCCCTCCTTTACATTTGTAGAAGTCATTTGGGTTTGATTTGTTGGGGTGGATAAGGGCAGTAGCTTTTATTTTATTGTTTGTCATAAATAAGCTGGAAATGTGTTTAATGTGTCTCTGTCCGAGACTTTCTAGGATGTTGAGTGAGTCAAGTTCACCTGCATTTCACTGGTCCTGGAGCCTTGATAGAGTCCTTAGCAGTTCCTGTGTGACAAAAGCCAATGATGCATGACTGTGTCTTGCCAAGTCCTTTGTCTTTTCATTGTTTTTAAAAAATCATGAATGAGTGACAACCCTTTCACTCTTCCTTCTACTTCTGCCATAACTTGTCTAAGCTGTCTCTGTGTCAAGTCAGAAGAACTGGTTTACATCAGTGTTAACTTTAAAGGATGATGTCAAGTAACCTTCAGCACTCAAACTCCAGATGCTGTTTGAAAAATAGGATATTCTTGTTTAAAACTTAACAAGGATAAAAGCTGTTCATGGAATCAGACCCAAAATAACAGCATAAAATAAATGTCAGGGTTTTTAAATCTTTTTTCCTTTCTAGTAGGAAATCATTGTGAAAATAATCCTCTAGTGAAGCAGGATGACTCAAAAAGCTTAAGTAAAATGTCAAGTAGCAGATTATTTTCTTAGTCATAGCTACAGAGAAAATACAATAGTGAATGAGATTGTTTTGCAGGTCTTTCATCTGAGAAAAATGAAACATACTATGGGGAATTATTTTAATCAGATGGAGACTTGACAACTGTCCCTATGATGAAATGATTAGAATAAAAAGAAGGCAAATATTTTGATAGCACTGGTTCTTATGAATGCACAATCCCACCAACCTGAGATCTCTGATCCAGTAATGCCTTGAATAAACATGTTTTCCATCCCAGTAGAGCTGTTTTATATGACATCTAGAAACTGCTGCTCTTTTTCCAAAACCAGCTAGCACCAAACATCCCTATAATGCCACCCAAAAAGTTCCTTCCTTCAGGGGAAGACTGCTTTTGATTTAACCTTTTCTCCTCAAATGAAAAAGGAGAAGATGCACTTTATCCTATGGAGTAACTCCAATAGTCAATATCAAAAGATAGGTACTTTTGGAATGGAAGATCAAACCAGGTTTTGAAGATAAATCTGATAAAATTATTAATAAAAAGAGAAGAGCAATACCTGAACTGCCATCAAGCTGCACCATCTTTTTGTCTCCTAGTTCCTGCAAGCCTCAGGTGCCAAACCTTGTTCTGGTGTAACTCTGAGTTGTATAAGGACATTTGCAAAGAACCCAGTGGAGGTGCACCAATGCTGATGTTATAGCATCACCAGATCCTCCATAAGATCATGCCTCCATTTATCTCCATATTAGTTGTATCTCCAGCTGGGGCCTGAGCTTGCTCATGTCACTGATGCTGTGATTGCACCAGTGAGTCAAAAATGGTTCCTGTAACACAAAACTTAATTGAAGTAAAAAACTAACATTGGGTTTCCCTGGAGGTATTTGAAACACATGTAGATGTGGAACTTGGGGACATGGTTTAGCGGTGGCTTTGGCAGTACTGGGTTAATAGTTGGACCCCAGTGATCTTAAAGGCCATTTCCAACATAAAGAATTCTATGATTCTATGATTTTGTTGCAGCCATGAGCTGGAACTCAAACACAGTTAAATTCTTTACTATAAAGGCTGTATGGACCCACACTATTCTTCCAGTCATCCTAATTTTTCCTGTCCCTACTGACTGCTTTTCCCATCTTTGTGTGTGTGTGTTTCCTTACAGAAAAGTTAGTTTAGCCCAGTCAGCTAAACTAAACAAATGTGCCACCATTCAGTCTCTCTGCTGTTGTATGATCCTTTTGCTTCATGTGTTCTTTGCAAAATGGCCCAATCCTCCTCGTAGCTTCAGTGACCACACTCAGCTGAGGTCAGATGAAGTCAGTTCTGACACAGGGCAGAGTAGAGATGGCTCCAAGGGTTTGCTTTGGGTTTCAGGTGTGCTGTTACAGGTAACATGTCTAAGTTGTCCTATTTCTGTTGCCAGACAAAGCGCAAAGGCAGGTTCCAGCTGAAGAACCAAGTGTGCCAAAGCCCAGCCCTGGTCAATCCCATGACGAGAAAGTTGCTGGAGATGAAAGCAGTCAGGAGCGAACTGTTCCAATTGACAGGTAAATACCCATCTCAATATACAGATTTCTGAACGTGGCAGACTTTGTTGCAAGAAAAGCAAGTTCTCTGCTGTGAAGGAAGCAGGTGGTGACTTCCAATTTTTT
>NW_008657480.1:129409-134454 GCF_000695815.1 Acanthisitta chloris | reverse complement strand
TTCAAGGTGTGGCCTCACCAGTGTGAGGCCACATATATAGCATATTTAGCATATATAGCATATTTAGCATATATAGGATAGTCCGTGCTGTGAAGAGAGTTTATTCTTAAGGAAGAAATAATGCTCAGGTTCTTTAGGGAACAAAAATAACCTCAGCCATGACAATTCTTGGCGGCGCAGCCTGTGCGGCCTCGGCCCGGGCAGCCCTGGGGAGGCTCCGGTGGGACTGGGCAGGCTCTGGGGAGGACCCGAGCTCCCCTGATCAGTGGGTTTTGCAGGTTTGTCAGATGTTCCCCTGAGACTCCTACTGTGAAGAAGTGACAGGCACCGAGTGCTGTGTTCAGAGGTGATGGTCTCAGGACGCTGAGGCGACAGCGCAGCAGGTGCTGTGGGAGTCCAGCAAACAATGGGCAGGCTGCAGGGGTGTGAAACTGTCCAACCCCATCCCTGAGGCAAAGCCAGAGCTGCTCACATCCTCAGCAGCTTCTGGTTTGATTTCACACTTGCCGAGACTGACCCTAGAGCAGAGCCTGGTGACAGTGGTGCTGAGCAGGCACAGAGCAGCGTCAGAGACACTGAGCCAGACTGGAATGGAGCCTTGAGCTTTGCTGCTTCTGAACAAGAACCCGAGTTTGCTTTCAACTTTGCCATTCCAGGTGAAAAGTGTCCTCAGCTTCAGTTACTTCCAGCAAACCAACATACTGTGCTCACAGCCTGCCTGCTGACCCAGCAGCTCTGCCTCAGGCTGCAGCCTTGCAGGAGCCTGAGGTGACGCACAGGGAGTGTGCCCAGAGGGGATAGAAGCCGTGTCACCCAGGCAGAGACTGCTCCTGCAGAGGAGGCAGTGACAGAAATCAACAAGAGATGGAGCTGGTCAGAAGAAGAAAAAGAAACAAGATCCACCTGTCGGTAAAAAGCAGACAGGAGAAACTGAGAGCAGCAGGAAGGCGAAGGCAGAAGCTAACAGCTCTCAAAACAAAGATACTTCCCATCAGGATGAGAAGACTTCTCAAGCAGTCAGGTGACCAGCTGCAGAGAGAGGTGAGCTGGTGTGTGGAACAACTGGAACTTGGCTTGAAGACACAGAAACCCACTCCAGAGCAGGCCAAGGAGGCTCTCCAGGCACTCAGGACACTGCACAGTGACAAGGCTCCACAGGTGAAGAAATGTCAGCTCATGAGAGCCATGTTTGGAGACTACAGGAAGAAGACGCAGGAAGAGCTGTCCAGAGAGCTAAAGCTCATGGAAGCAGCTGCAAGGTCTGCCAGGACTGTGGAGGTGAAGGGAAGCATCCGCAGGAAGAATGGCCAGTTTATCTGGAAGTGCTTGGGACCTTGCAGGAAAAGCCAAGGTTAGGCAGGATCCCCTTCAGAGTCACCCAGGACACTTAGCACAGGCTTACTTGATTTCACAACTTCTCAAGAAGAATTTCCCTTCAATTTCTCCTAGGAAAGTCTCTTGGACTAAAATTGTGGATAAAAATCCTGTGCCAGAACTGCTGTAAGCTGCAGAATGGTGGAAAGATGCTGTGCAGGAGGAAATGTCACACATGAATCTCTGGATCCTCTTCCAGAGTGCCTTATCTAGAGGTTTAAACCAAATCTGTCTACTATGCATATGATCCTAAGACTCTGTGCCTACACTGTAGAGAAGCACCTTTGAAAGGGTCAGCAGTGTGGAAGGATCTGTTTTTCTTCCCTTACAATTGACATTAATCACAGAATCTGTCTTATGCCAGGAGATTTTCCCATTCTTCTGTTGCTTTTAAATAGAACAGAGCTTTTCTAGCAGCTGAGGCAGTGATGCATCCAGAGGGAAATGGTTTGGAATGAAGGTCCAGCTTCTGAAAGAATCCAGCAGTGGATTGCTGGATGGTTCCACTCCATGAGTATGTTCTGGCATCCAGCAAGCATCAGCAGTGTGTGTCATCACTGACGTTGAGGGAGTGTGAGCTCAGGGACTTGGGGCAAAGTGAGTGAAAACCATTTTTACTTATTCATCACTTTCACTGCCAGGTACAGACTTAGAATAGAACTACGAATACTGGTTTAATCCAGCAAGTTTGCAGATGACACAAAGTTAGGGGGGAGTGTCGATCTGCTAGAAGGAAGGAGAGCTCTGCAGAGGGACCTGGAGAGGCTGGAAAGATGGGTTGATTCCAATGGGATGAGGTTTAACAAGGCCACGTGCCACCAAATCTTCTACTGCCCTGAGAATGATAAAGGGGTTTGCAGTTTGGGCACAGAAATGCTTCTGGTCAGCTTAGATCCTGCACTTAAATAATGCCATGGTATAAGCATCAAGATTAATAAATGCTGACCAAAGGAGCCCTCAGCAGAGGAATTCACCTTCCTTCTGGTTCTTTTCTAAGTGGTTGACAATGACTTTCTGAATAGTTTTCTTATTTTTAGAGGCCTTTGAGAGAGTTTAATTTTGTTTGTTCCTTTTGTTTCATGTCTTTAAACACAACATTTCTGATGTAGCTGTCCTTCTCCAGGCTTGCCCTTTGGAGCTCCTACTCTCCAGGAATGATTTTACTGGCTGGTTGCTCATACAGTGAGCACAAGGGAACTTACAGCATCAGCCTGGTTTAATTGCTGTCATCTTGCTTTCCCTGGCAGTATGAGCTGATGAGACTTGGTGAGTAATGTCTCTTGTCTGACTTCTCTTAACAATGAGCATAAGAGGAAACGATATACAATTTTTCATTGGTATTGAATGACACATACATCCTATGCCAATACAGAATGAAATGCTATTTCCTCTAGTTGCAAGCAATTTTCACTATCTTTCTCATTCTGTGATTTTTCACATGTTCCACGACCAAGAAATGGCAGGACAACTTTGCAACAATATCAAATTAAATCACAAATGTAATCACATGGTCTGATTGAAAAAAAGCCAGTTATTGGTTAAGTGAAAGGTTTAATTTCTTTGTAAGCACAAAATCCATATCCACAGCCTGAATCCAGACATAAGACTCTCACAATTTGTGCCACTGTTTCTGCAAGTGGGATTTGTACCAAAACATCCACAAAAACTGCAATGGGTATGACAATGTCTGAAATCAGACTTGGAAACATATTGATTCAACTCACTGATGACAATGGTTTACTGTAGCAGCTTTGCTCCTGACTGAAATAACATTATACTAGATAAATAGCAGTAGAATGGGAAATAGATTTTGGATATAAACTCATTCACCAGTATGTAGATGATATAAAAATTAATAGTATGGAACTTATCACTTTGTAAAACATTAAGATCTTTCAGAACATAAAAAACGATGAGGAAAATTTACATTTCTTTCCTCTAAAGACTCACACTCTGTATCTTGCTACTCTTCTGACAACTCTTCCTAGTGCTGATTGAAATAGACTCTGAAAACTTAGCATGAGCCGGGAAAGGTAAACAAATAAAGTCTGGCATGCAACATTTAAACAATTTTCCCCTTATGTAAATATTTCATGTTTTATGCTCCATCAGGGGTGAGGAAAAGGCAGCCCAGGAACCCTGACCCAGTGGTGGTGACAGAGGGAGGGCATCACTTGTCCTCCACCAACCATATAAAAAAGACAGAGAGGACTTTTTCTAATGGCATATAGGGACAGGACAAGAGGGAATAGCTTTGAATGGAAAGTAGGTTCAGATCAGATATTAGGAAGAAACTCTTGACTCTAAGGGTGGTGAAGTACTGGCAGGGGTTGCCCAGAGAAGTTGTGGATGTCCCATCCCTGGAAGTGTTCAAGACCAGGCTGGATGGGGCTCTGAGCAGCCTGGTCTAGTGGACTGTGTCCCTGCCCATGGCAGGGGTTGGAACTGCATGGTCATTAAGGTCCCTTCCTACTCAAGCATGGTCTTTAAGGTCCCTTCCTACTCAAGTCATTCCATTTTATATTCTTTTCCTCCCAGAGAAAACTCCTTGGAAAGATGCTTGTGGCATGGGTAATAGCACTAAATTATGGTCAAAGCCAAGTTAGAAGTGACAATATGAGTGAGGCAACTGTCTTTGTGATGGATGTGAGCAGTGCTGACCTCCCCTGCCAGGAACTGGGTGCACACCTTGGAAAAGCTTTGCTACTTGCTCTGTTCTGAGTCATTGGGCTCGCTCTCCAAATTCCCATCCTCTGCCCCCCTGCTCCCATCCTGCCCTTTTGAGTACTGGCAACTTGCAGGTTGCCTCATACACTGGGGATTTGTGTTTCTTTGGGAATGGCTCTGATTCAGTCAGCACCTTAGGAAGAAGGAGATTGCCAGAATTATCTGGTTGTTGAGAGCATCTTTCTGTTTGGAATGGGAAACTGAAGCTTGAAGAGAAGGGGATGAATTATTCAATGATAGAGTTTTGCTTCAGGAAGAAGTGAATTTCAAACCTTCTTCAGAGAGCCTTGTGCCCTGGATGCAATGCTGGCAATGCTGCTCAATGAATCATTGAAGAGAAATAGCAGCCAGATCTTCTACAACTTCTGCTGAAGACTGAGCACCAAGTTGTGTCAGTTGTGACAAAACTAATTCTCTTCTGCCAGTGCAACACACAGCATTTCACTGACTTTTAAAATACACTTACATGTATATTTTCTGTGATGTTTCCTTTTTGGTGCAGCAATTGGGAAATGATTTTAACCTTGGAATTTTATTTTAGGACATAAACATTTAATGACAGAGAAAGATTATCTCTGTAATTTATGCTTTTGGGAAATGATACACAATTCTGTGAATATTAAACAAGAGTTTATATATAGCATTTAGGGCAAGACATACACAGTAGGTTGAGCCAAAATCATGTCAAAAATATTCCAGTGAACATATGTCACACACTTAGGCATTTGTAGGATGTTTTATACTGACAGGTCAGCAACTGCTTTACTTCGTTTCAGGGATCTCTGCCCAAGTGCTTTGTTTCACTCCTCAATTTAGTGATACTTGAAAATTTGTTCTGGTGGTAATAAATTCTCAAATTCAGACTGATTTTGTTAGAAAAGGAGAAGATAAAGTCAGGGAAATTCTCTACAGTTAGAGTACATTAATTCCTTTCATAGGGAAAG
>NW_008657480.1:115190-129399 GCF_000695815.1 Acanthisitta chloris | reverse complement strand
AAGAAGATTCATGAATTAGAAGTGTATGTAAAAATTTGTAAATAAATACTTATTAGGATTCAGTTTCCAGGCAACAATTGTAGATTTAAAATAATTTCTCATAAACAAACCTTGTAAGGTCAAAATAGTTTCAATAGAAATAAGAAAGATACTGCATGGACCTATCCAAATAAGGATATATACTAGTCCTAAAATCCTTTAGTTTCATATTTTTGGGGATTGCTAAGGACTGTTTTCACCTGTTGTGACACTATTTCTGTACCTACACCCCCAAAAAACCTGTCTAGCCTAGCTAGAATTACATAGCCATGCCATCAAAAACCTCTGATTGTATCTGTAGTTAGACTGACAGGTGGAAAACAGATCAAATTTAAACAGTTATATGTATATATATAGAGAGAGAGAGAAACTCCATCCAGGGTGGGCTCTTCATCTGGTGTAACTGTGCAATACAGATCACAGCTTTGCATACTCTTAATGGATATAGATTTGATGGCAGAGATTTATACAGTGACCTTGGATTAAGTGGGGTCAGTATTGATATCTGTGATATAGCTCTTTAATTACAAATGAGAACTCATCACTGGAGGCAGTTCCTTGTGGGTCTTCATAGTGGGCAATCAGGCCATGGACAGAAATTTTTGGCTGTGTGATGCTTAACAGTGACCTGGCCAGCAAGTCGCAGTCATGGCAAATCTAGTTTCCAGGTTGCCCAAAGACTGATGAAGCAGTGGATAATGAAGAAGAGGTGCCAGTCCCTGGTGTGATCTTGACTTCTGCACAGAGCAGGTGCAGTTGGCAGATTTTGGGTGCAGACAGAGTGAAGCAATGCTGGGCTTCACAATGGGAGCAGAAGAAATTGTCACCTCCAGGAGGACCTATTTTGCTGTGGAAAATATCCCTTTGCTCTTCCTCCAGACAGGTCATTCATCCCAATATACTCAATTACATTGTCAACCCCTGTTTCCAAAACTTGTTACTCATAGTAGGATAATATGGTCTGGTTTTCCCATCCCTTCTAATTCTCTCTTGAACAAAATGCAGAGCTCTAGACTTTGCCAATGGCAAGAAGGTTGGAACTAAAAGATCTTTAAGGTCCCTTTCAACCCAAAACATTCTGTGATTCCATGATTCTCATCTGGTACAAAGTTTTTTGATACATCTGCTTATCCTAGTCACCTTGTCAGATCATCTTCCCTAGTTGCCCATAGGAGATCTCAGATTCTCTGTGATGACCTTCACAGTGACACTAAGAGTAGTTTTGATGAGTTGTGGAGATCCTGTTGCTGAGCTCTCTCCTACCTGATGGACCTTCTCACCATGGAAAGCCTGCAAAAGGTGGTCAGTGACATAGAGGAGAGAAGGGGATTAGAGATTTCCACACAGTGAAGGTCTCCTCTGGTGATCAGTAAATGTCAGGGAAATGAGAGACTGGGAACATGAAAACCCAAAACTGTTTAGAAATACCCACTGACAGAGGCAAGAGGCCTTACTTTCTGTACCTCTTCATTTTTGGTGTGATTCCAAGGAGATTTACTCAAACAAAAATTCTCTGGACCTTTGTGCTGCTCCTCACTTCCCAGCTTTTACGTTCTCACTGGAATGGAGACCATATGCCATCATCCTAAAGGACAGGAAGGAACAAATCAGGATGATGATGCCAATGTTTGCACATACCAGGACAAGTTGATCTAACGCTATCTTGTTTCCTTCTGACTTGCATTTTATTCCAAGCTTGTTTAGTGTGAAAAGAATATGAAACTGTTCCAGAATCATCGAAAATGGAAATCATGACAGATGGCAATAAAAAAATATCCATAATGGGTCCTATTTTGTTTTATACTTTTAGGGCAAGGTTATTGCTACAGTTATGGTCTTAAACTCTGTTTTATTTTTATAGCTATGATAGTAGTTAACATTACCTTTGCCTATCCAGCTGCCTTTACTGAATAAATGTCTCTAACAGCTTCCTGTAGCCAATCAGTGCAGCAAATAATGCAATTACTGCTCCAAATTGCTGGTTTAAAATCCAAGAGGGAAATAAACAGGAGCTCTTACAATAGCAAGAAATAACATTTGCAGAAAAAGTGGCAAAGAGCTTGAAAAAGCAGATCGAACCAATGGATTTACACCTCAGCAGTGGGGGAGGTGGACAGCAGTGGAGTCTGTGGAGCAGCAGCCCCAGAACATCTCTGTCACAAAAGCCTGTGGACAAAATGGGTTTTGAGGGTTTATCAGAACATGTGGGTTTTTTTCTAAATGGAAAGTATATCTTTTCAGAAAGTTACTCTTTGAATAAAACTATTCTTTTTGATTGAAAAGCAGCTTTAGTACATTTATCAGTAACATCAAAGGTGTGTTTATACATCCAGACTGACCAATTTCTCATAGGTTTAATTATCTGACTTTTTTTTCAGTTACATGGTGGGGTTGTTTTGTTAGCTGATAAAACTGATAAAATATTTTTAAAATGCAGTTACAATATATAGGTCAGAATAAATCATAGCTTGTTAGATATTTTGCAGCTTTAGTACATTTATCAGTAACATCAAAGGTGTGTTTATACATCCAGACTGACCAATTTCTCATAGGTTTAATTATCTGACTTTTTTTTCAGTTACATGGTGGGGTTGTTTTGTTAGCTGATAAAACTGATAAAATATTTTTAAAATGCAGTTACAATATATAGGTCAGAATAAATCATAGCTTGTTAGATATTTTTTCAGTGTCTTCCTCACAGTATAGATATTTTTTCAGTGTCTTACCATCCTCACAGTAAAAACTGTCTTCCTAATATCTAATCTAAATTTCCCCTCTTTCAATTTTGATCCATTACTCCTTGTCCTATCATTACAGTTCTTAACACAGAGTCTCTCTACAGCTTCCCTGTAGGCCCTTCAGATACTGGAAGGTGCTCTGAGGTCTCCACACAACCTTCTCTTCTCCAGGCTGAACAGCCCCAACTCCCTCAGCCTGTCTTCATAGGGCAGATGCTCCAGCCCTCATAGCAACTTCATGACCCTCCTCTGGACACACTCCAACAGTTCCATGTTCCCCAGATATTCCCCAACATCCCAGCATCCGCAGCAGCTCATTGCCCAAAAGATCCTGGCACTGCTCCTGCACCCTGGGAGCCTGTACAAATCCCTGCTATGCAGGAGGCAAGTTTAATCCCTTACATTGGTGTGGTGCCTGCAGTCCCATGCAAGCCATTCTGCAGTCTTTGGGAGCTATTCATTTTGCCAGTTGAAACTCACTGCTAATTTTAACGAACTGATATGAAAAAGAGCTTGCTGAATGAAGAACTGTGTTACAGTGTAGGATCATTTAATCCCTTCAGATGATTTTCTTTCAATGTTACTCAGCCCAGACTTTAATTTCTTTGCAGTAGCTCCTAATCACCAAACTGCAAGCAGAATTGCCTTTCTGAGATAAGTAGCAACCCCATAAACTTACAATATGTTTTTAAGAACACACTAATGTTCAAACACTCAATAGTTATAGTGGCAATTGCTTTGCTTTCCTGTAGCTAAGGGAAATTAAGTCAAATTTCAGTGTGTCGCCTCTAAAAACTTTAGCTGTTTCTGTTTGTAGTTTAATAAAATGCTTAGCACCTGCCTGATACAAGCCATGTGTGATTATATAGGATATAAACCACTAAAAGTAATGAAATAGGTAAGTCTAAGTGCAGATCTCCACATACAGAAGATGGGAAAGCAGAACTATCATTCCAGCCAGATCATCTTTTATACTACCTCAGAATAAATGAACATATGGTGAATTAGGATGTGACTCTTCTCACCTACCTCTAGCACTAAAAAGCACTTAAAAAATAAACATTTAGTCCAAGTCAGCTGCCTAGACTCTCTATCACCAGTGTCCCAGCTTTTTCTGTAATCATGGGGAGAAGTAAGCACCTTTGATGTGTCTTTTATGGGCATATTTTATACACATCACTGGCCTTTAGAGGTGCCTGACTCTTTCACTTGGTTAAGGAGAAGAGTCACAGAGGTAGTTCCAGCTGCACACCTGAGTTTTGGAAACTTGTCAAAGCCTTGTTCTGTCAGCATCAATAACACAGGTATCAGTGACTGTGCTTAATGCTCAGCCATGATACAACCCTGACCCAGTCAACCCACTAATATATCCACAAATACTCACCTAAACCAGAAAAAGCTTCAGTAAATCAGCATCCATTTCAATGTCTTACTGTACATGTTACATTCAATAACAAGAGACTAAGACTAGTCTAATATTTACCAAGATAACAAATTTTTCTTTCACTACATTTACCTTTCAGCCTATTTGTATGTCTTTTTTTTGCCTCTGACATAATCCTCCCCTCTCTTTCCTCTCTTTTGCTTCTTTACTTCCATTTCTCTCCTGTTGGGAAATGTAAGATTCTGAAACAACATAGTTATTTTCATGGAACTGCACGTTTCTGTCTCTCAGTAGCACTTCATCTGTCATATTTCGTCACAAAAATCTGTACTTATACTACTACATGTAGCATATGCTACATAGCTTTGATTAACTGCATTTCAATAATATAATTACCATGAGTAACAAAGGAAATCAACTTTCAGATCTGTTATCAATCACACTCTCCCCAACTTGAAGTGTTACGTGAGCTTGATGCAACTGGGGTGTGTTTTTTCTGAGAATCTAAGTTTAATTTATAGGACCAAAGTATAATCTTTCAGTTGATTAGTTATTCAAAGCACAACCAAAATCATTCCAAGTGTGTCTGAGCAGTATAACGTCTGGAATTTAAGACGTGACTAAGGAATGCTTTGAATTGGAGAGTTTTGTTAACTATAAGTAAGTTTGTTGTTTAGATTTTATTTTCTGATAAATACAGGGAGATGAAATTATTTCAAGTAGTACATGATTCTCTCTGTTTCCTGAAGTAATTCACCTTGTCTTTTGTAACCACCTATTCAGACAATCAGGTCCTGTGGGCAGGTGTGTCTTTCCAAGTAAGGCAGAACAAAGACCTTATCCCCCATGAAGGCAGTGGGAATGGGATTCACACTCTTCATAGCTGAATAGAGGTGATATTATTTGACATTAATGGAGGAATTCAGATCTGAAGAAGATCGTTTTGGGATTTCCACACGCACAGCATACTTGATCACAGAATCAGAGCTTTCTGTGTGGCCCAACATAAAGATTATATTTTGAATTACTTTGCTGAAATGCTAAAGATGTGACTGTTTGATCTTTGTCTTGTGGTCCAGCATTATATTGTGATAGATTCACTCTTTTTCTAAGAAAAAATAAAAGCAATTTTAGTTTCCCAGCAGTCATGAATTACAGATAAGACAGACTTGAAAGAAAGCTCTAACTTTGGGAACGTGATAGTATATAACCTTCCTAAGGCTTCTTTGCCTGCTTTTGTTAATCACTGATATTTGAAGGTGAAAGATGCACGTCATATCAAATCCCAGAGGGCCATATGAGTTTCATATCTTGAGGCTCAGTGTGATCTTTTTTGCATGCTGTGACTCCTTCTAGCTTTTGATAAAGCTGCTCTTTGCATTCCAGTTGGCTGCCAGTGTGCCATTTGTGTGTTATTTATAACGTGATCTGCTGCATTATGGAATACACTTTGCATACTACAGACATTCTTAACAAAATCAATAAATCTTTAGCCCTTTAAAAGGTTACATTGCCTTAGTCTGCATTTGTCCCTTGAAAAAAAATAAGATCTTGGGGCATGGCCAAGGCTTCTAGATCCTATTGTATTGCAAGTAATAAATAATAATTACCTCAAAGTGAACACTGGTCTGACCCAGCCCAGGCTGTTCAGTTATCCTTGTGTTGCCACTTCTCTTCCTCTTACCAAACAAACCACAAGGACCAGGAGGAACTGAAAGGGGAAACATTAAAAACCACAGGCTTAATACACAGGTTTTAGCAAAGCTACTGTGGGTTTTGTCTTCCTTTGAACCCTTCCCCCTTTGCTCTGCTGTACAAAGCAAATAGCAGCGACATTCGGCAGCCACTTCAATAGCAGAGCAGACTGCAGCTGCAGATATTTAGTAGACAATTTGTATTCCTAGGCATCAGCTAAAAAACAGGGCTGCTCAGTGTCATTCAAACAGAAAGCCCCAAATCATGTAGCAGATTGCATATCTTCTCAGTCTCTAAAAATGATGTATCTTTAATGCCTCCTCTAGTTATTTCCCTCACCTGTGTGCTTCCTGTAATAAAGAAAACAATGTAATTTTTTCCATCTTTTGGGTTTTGTTCAGACACTTGTTTATTTTTATTTTTAATGTCATGGATACCACATTAATAGACCACTTCTCCCATTGCCTTGATTGTTTTGATCCACTACAATGGAAATAGCATTTCAGCATCAGGGCAAGGCAGGGGAAGAAAGCACAGCAGGTAACATCAAAGCACTCTGTATTTAGTCAGTTTAGTGATTAGTAGTGAAATAGTTAAGGCCAAAGTAGAGCTTTAGTGATTTTCAGAAGATGTGCTAGATTTAGACTTTCTGCAAACATTTGCAGTCGTATTTTGTTTAGAGAGTTGTTGGACAAAAGATGGTATTGCTGAAGAAAATGTGACCAGTCCTCAGGAGCTAGAAAATATCATTCTGGCAAGACTAGGAGTGCAATTTCTTGTTGGCTCAGGAGCTGGGTTAAGCTTTGTATGCTTATCCAAACACAGCCTTTAAACTCTCTGGGTTCAGCCATCCCATTAGGTAAGATAACTGGCTTAATTGCCCCTTGAGGAGCCAGGCAAGGTGTTGGCTGCCTGGTGCACAACACAGTGTTCTCACTGAAATCAGAGCTCTGGATTGATTTTATACACAGCGGGTCTTCAAAAGGAATCGTGCAAGGGCCATTTTGCTTGTGCAGGCTGTCAAAGGACACAGATATAAGAGTCCACATTTACTCACAGATCCTCTTTGGTCTGCTACTGAGCTCCAGCTCTAGCATAACTGCCTTCCCAATACCGTGCAGGGCAGTAACATTACACTGTGATTTGGTACCTTGTCCTGTCAAGGACTTGGTAGCCTTCATGTGCAGGGAAAGGAGAGAGGGCATCCTGATTTTGTCATGCAAAGTGATGTCTTTTACTAGCACTGGCATTAAAAAGTATTATGAAAGTCTGGAAAGTATTAGAATAAGAAAATGTCACGGAAGGAATCGATTATTATTTTTTTTTTTTACTACATGCACAAACCTTTCTTTAAATGGTTGATGTCCATCTAATAAAAGGGAAGAAAAACATAAGATGTGAAACTTCTATTGCTGAATACAAGTTTTGAGTCCAGCAAGGAAATTTTATGAATTATCATCCAAAGCAGCCCTGGAAGAAAACACCTGCAATGAGTGGCTCTCTGCCTGTTGGCAAGCCAATGTTCCAAACATTCCTAAGCCTGACTACAGTCAAGGGACTCCAGATCTGCTAGGAAGATGAGCATGGGAAAGGGAAGAAACTTTATTCATTGAATGCATTTATTTGCCATTAGTTGTTTTCTCAGCTCCATTTCTGACACAGAAATCAGTTGTCCTGTGAAATAAACTTCCACCAGAGCATCACTACTTGACACACTCTAAGTTAGTCTAGAAAGAGAATACACTTGCTTGCAAGCAGTAATGAACCACTTTGTTAATTCGCTGGTTTGAATTTCTTCACTTCTGAGTTTTGAGCACTAGATATGGTTTTCAGTGTTCCACTGGCAGGGATAGATAAAAAGGTTGATTTTGCATAGAAAAATATGTGCACACAGGAGAAAGTGAAAATGAGTTTGATGCACTATCTGTATCTGTTGGTTCTTGCCACCTATTAAACCAAATGTCCCATTTCTCTGTGCTTCCACATCTGGTTGGGAACAAATGATTTCTCATTTACAGTCTTACTTAGAGATTAAATGATCTTTTTCTCCATCCACTGAGGGCAAGAATACTTTATGAACCTTAAAAAATCAGCTGCTACTTGAGCAACTGTTGCTCCTGAATAGACACTGCCCATTGCAGCCTCACAGTGGGCACTAATGCAATCGGATCTTCTTGACTTTCTGCTCAATGTCCTCTGTAATCATTGTGACAGTTTAGTCCTAGAGAGCAATATGTATTTTTCCCCAACTTAAACAAACTTTGGGAAAATGTTGATCACTTCCTTCAGGCTGCTGTATTCCAGAAATTATTAATGTGGGTAAGCATCCTGCTAGTTCCTGCTGCTCTGAGGGGTGAAGTCTCCTGCAGAATTATTGTGCTTTTTGATACAGAGAGCAGAGAATGCACCCCAGTCAATGATTTCAGAGAAGATTTTCAGATGAAAACCATGGTGTTTTCCAGATATTCAACCAGGGTATTTTCATGCCCTATCAACTTCTGGGATTCCTCCAGGTTTGATGCAGTGACTGAAGAGGACTAAAATGTCCTTTAAACTGCAAAAGTCCTCACCTTGAAAAGATGATGGTACCAAGGTGAGAATAACACCAGGTGCTGTAGCAGACATCACAGCATTTGAAAGGAAGGAAGACAGGCTGAGGAAGCTGGGGCTGTTCAGCCTGGAGGAGGTTGTGTGGAGACCTCATAGCACCTTCCAGTATCTGAAGGGGCTACAGAAAAGCTGGAAAGGGACTCTTTGTTAGAAGCTGCAATGACAGGACAACGGGCAATGGGTACAGATTGAAGGAGGGGAAATTTAGGTTAGAAATTAGGAAAAAATTTTTACTGTGAGCATGGTGAGACACTGGCACAGGTTGCCCAGGGACAAAGTAGATTTCCCAACCCTGGCAGTGTTCAAGGCCAGGCTGGATGAGGCCTTGAGCAACCTGGTCTAGTGGGGAGGTGCCACTGCCCATGCCAGGGGTTGGGACTAGATAATCTATAGGGTCCATTCCAATCCCTAAAATTCTATGATTCAACGATGATTCTATGTAAGTCAGGCTCAGCCTGTGACTGGCAATGATGCCAAGCAGGGCCAATTCCCATCCGCATTTAATCAAAGTAGCTTACTCCCTTAAGCAGGTACTTTATTTAGAGAAGAGCTGTTGCTCTGATTTATATGGCAACTGGAAGCTGATGTTAATTTCCAACAGCTTTCTCAAAGTTTCAAAGTGATGAAATATTTGCATATATATTAGAGAGGATACAGCAATAGCTCTTTTATGAGTACACCCTAGCATTTTATTGCATATTGCAGGTGATCATTTTGAAAGGGAAAAATGAGTTTGCTGCCACATTTCTTATGATATCTCTGAGAATACATTACAGATCCTAATTGACACCATTATTTCAAAATGTCCACAGACTCAGGCTGTTTTATAGGCCTATAAAACCAAATCATTATTCTCTGCTGCTGAATTTAAGAAAACTTTATTTGTATCTGATAAACTGGTTTGCAGCTACATCTTTGAAAGGAAAACAAAAGACTGACAGCGTTCAGAGGAAAAAAAATTATTAGAAAATGAAGCTATTGCTTGGATTCTGCTTAACCAGCTCATTTTTCTTTCTTTTTCCCCCCAAGTCTGATGAATACCTGTTGCATTTGGGGAATATTAGAAACATCATTAGCATAAAGAAGAGAATTGTTCACTACTTGGTTTTTTTGGTTGCTGCATTGGACAATAAGAATACAGAAATTAATGTCATTTATTATGTAAGACCTTTATATGTAAGGCTATTTGCATAGTTACACTCAGTGTATGCATGCTGCTGAAAATGACAAATATTTTGCCATTGTTTCTCAGTACTGTGCTTGGCAGTTTGTCTCTACAGGCTCCGATCAAAGTGGCAGGACATAGTCATTATTCCTAATTCCCCTGTGCATTATAACAAGAGAAAAATATCTTCGACTTAGTATCTTCTTTCATTCCCTGTACCTATCTGCCCACTAAGAATATGCCTCTTAATGAGAGGAAAGCACACACACTTTTGCTTTTTAAAGTAGGGAGTAGATCTATTGATTATGAATCCACATGTGACATTTAAGACTCCCTTAAATTCAAGTACAACCACGACTGTGGGGAGATGAAAGATTATTTTAGATAAAACCATTTTAATCCCAAAGTAAGTATGTATCTTAATGAACAATTCTGGTGGAAGTAGCATGGGTTTTGTGCTTTGTGGAAGGTGAATTATGCAAGTAAAGCTGAAGGAGTTGGATGTTCTGGAGAGTGAACCTCAGAGTACATATTGCTCTGTAAAATTAGCAGCCCTCAGTTTAATTAATTCTGCAAGCTGGATTTCTCATCTAGCCAGCCACAGGAGATACCACAGAGACTTGAAGGTTCAGTAATCACCAAGTAGTTCACATATCTTTCTGGTTTATTCCACATCTTCCCTATTTAGGGAATGTTACAAACCCCCTCAGCCCAGCTGCCCCTTCGCCCTGCTCCCTGGATGGGTGTTGCAGTGTGCTGACACCTCCAGAGCCTCAGGGAGGTGCAGGATGAGCTCCCTCACTGCCCCAGGCTGGAGGTCCCTCCTAGCACCCCTGGGGCTTCTGTGCTGCATGGAGCAGCAGAATTTATATTGGAAACTTAAGGAGCTATTTTTAACTGCTAAGATTCATAATGAACTCTATGAGTAATTCTAAAATACGATATTTCATGTGGTGCAGTCCTAAATTCCACTCTGAAGGTCAGGCACCGTGGTGGATTCTTAAGTGTTTTGGCAATTTCTTCTCCATTTCTCTCCAAAAATCCCTCTAAAAAGCCAAAATAGAAAATGCTGGAGATGACAACTACAACTCCCCTCTCTACCTTAAACTGACTACTAAAAGCTTTTTTTCCCTGCTTTTCCCACTACAAGCATAGTTTTATTTTCTCAGAACACCATGGTAATCGAATCATGCTTGTGCCCTAACAACAAACACATTTAAACATGACAGATTGCTGTAGTTCAGCAAAGCTCTGTCTATGCTCCAAATCCATACATGCCAATTTTGCACAGCAAAGAGTCTGCATTTTTTCCAGCTGTTGAGAGCATTTAAACCCATTGGTCTGAGGAAATGCTTTGGTTGTTATTTGATTTATATTTGCAATTTTGCAAGTGCATTGAATTTTCAAATTTAGCAGACAGGCCCAGAAATACTCTCAAAACTACATGTTAATATATTTAATGTAATGGTCCAAACATCTCTCAGTCCATTAAATTAATACTGGAGAAGGAATATAAAGCATTAACAAATGTTTTATGAAAATCAACCTTAACAAGTCAGATTCTGGTCTGGAACAGGAACACCAGTGTTTCCAGCACATCAACAAACACATACGTGTTTGCTTTGTACTCAGAGCCTGTAGTTTCTATTCCTGCAGAGACAGACTGAAGCAAAATATGTAAAAACCCTCTCCAGCTGGAGATAATTGTGGGGCAGCCAACATTGTTACAAGCAGGAAAAGGTTACAGCTGACCCATACATAAGCTGCAGCCTGTGGAACATGTGAATTCTTGGAGAGAGGAGCGCTCAGAGCTGACGTCTCAGCTTGGCAGTTTACATTGAAAGCTTCAAGACTTGTGCAGTTCTCCTCAGAAATCCTAAAACAAGGAAACTTTTAATGCCTCTCTACAGCCCTGCAGGAGGTTCCTGGGGAGCAAAAGCAACTGCATATCTCCCAGGTTTTGTTGCTCAGCAGTCACAAGGAAAGTGACAGCGCACTGTGCTTTGGAAGTAGCAGAGCTTGTCTCCTCCTGGCCAGCTGTGCCTGAGTCATCCCAGCCTCTTTCTTGGGAATTTCAGATTATGTAAAATACCGAAGTTACATGTGGATCATGTTGTGTAAGGTTGTATGTGCTGAAACATGAGAGGTGGAGCTGGAAAGCAACACCAGAAGCAATGAAACACCACATCCTCAGAGCTTTGCAAAACAAAAGAATTCTGTCTCATGTTTCAACTATTTCCCCCAAAAAATAAAACTCCTTTTTCTTTTCTCATATGGATAGGGAAAATTATTTCTGAAATTTTAATTTTTCTTAGCAATTGTCATCAAATATTTGCCTGGACTAAATATTTGTAAAAATCTGTAATTCCTCTCCAAAAAGAAGCTCCTGTGTAACAGTAAATAGAAGCAAAGTCACTTTACCTCGATTAAGCTATTGGTTCCTTTGAAATCTCAGAAATCTTGTATCAAATTGCAAAATTAAGATTTCAGACTTTGGGTAGCTGTGCCAGGAGCTCATTTTTTCATGCTTTTTGCTGCCATGGATAAGTGGAGGTGATTCCTCCTGAGAGGACCAAATGCATGGCTGGTGACAACAGCATGGTGTCGGAGCAGCTGGGACGAACAGCTGCCCCTGGCTCTGTTTCCCATCTGCAACGCTCTGTGGCCAGTTTGTCTTTAAGCTGGGAGGTGTTCATGAAGTTTCCATCCCAAATTTCTGGGGTTTCCTGACTACCCAGGGTCTTACCTAACCCTCAGATGGAGTAAGCTTATCTTTTCCAATTACTCTTTCAACTACATCAATAACAACTATTGGACAATGGGGTTTTGATACCCTTTTAGTCAGTCACCCTTTTTGTCTCCCAAGACAAGACTTAGGTATATATTCTAGCTAAATATAAGTTTTCAGAGAATGTCTGGATTAAGAAAAAAAAAAGGTTTAAAAAAGGATTTGCAGAAGGCTGAAGAGTAGACCTACTTTCACTTGTGCCGATGAATTGATTCATATCAATACCACACTGATTTATTTAAACAGTGTTCCAGACCACTTGTCTTTCTTGGAAATCAGTTTCTGCCTCTTTGCTTTGTTTCAGTTCCACATACCAAAGCAGAGCTGTATAAATCTTCCTGCCTGTCCATCTGACTCCCGATTAAGTGCACTAACCAACTCCTTTCAGGACATACAAATGCCCACTTGTGATTGATGGCAATTCTCTGTCACCAGGGCTATAGTGATGCTCTCTGCATTTCTTCTGCAAGAAAAAGTCCAGCTTTTCCTACCTTAATTTAATTCCCAGTGGGTGGAATATTCAGAGAGCAGAAGTGCAGCCACCAGTCAGTCAGCCAACCCAAATCTTTCCAAGGTCATTGCAGACATGGCTGGGGCTGTAGCTGTAGAGGTTGCACTGTGTTCTTCCCTTACAGCTCCCTAGGCTGGTGTGAGCTTTGTTACCAATCCCTCCTCACGACAGGATGATGATGATGATGATGATGATGATGATGATGTTTAATTCCTGAGTGGAAATTGCTAAATATCTGTCCAAAGCCAAATGAAAATTAGTTTGAGAATAATTAACTAATAAAGTCAATATTTCAACTGTTCTAAAGATGAAAAGGAGTCTAATACTGACACTGAACTCTTTAAACCCAGTTCTTGTGTTTCCAGGAAAGTCCACACAAGTTTGTTAAATAAAACTTGACTTTATAAAGAAAGCTAGCAATAACTTATTTTTATTCACAGCATGTCTATCAAATTTAATGCTACTCCACAGTTTTTAATGGCATTGTTAGCTATATTGAAACCCTTCATAGGTTTTCTGCTGTTATGCAAAATGTCATATATGAACATATGCTGCAGATATTTCAGTCTAATATCATATTCCACAAGTTTTATGCTGGTTATTGTTGCTGGTATAAAAGCGCTGAAATGTTCCATAAGTCACTTCTTATAAGAAGCTGCTGGGTACAAAGCACCTAGAAAATAATAGCTTGGTTTTGGCAGGTCTTAAATTTAGCAAATAAGTCCTTAAACTAGTCAGGGACTCAGGGAATACTATATTTCTCTCTCTGTTTTCAAAGCAGAACTTGGGTCAGTCAGAAGTCCTTTTTAATCCTTCCAAGGCAGAATAATTAATAGTTCAAGGGCATAAAAATGTTCAGTTGTTTGCAGTCTCTTACTGCTAGAGCAGCTTTAGTTTCTGTCAGCATTTCTGTTTGCTATTCTTTAAGCTGGAGGCTTGTAATTTTGAATAACACTCTTTTGGGCCTGAAACTCAGTGATATATGTATATTAATCAGAGGACTTCAGATATTTGTCTGCTTCTTTGCCACATAGCTAGAGTAATGACTCCTTGGTTCCACTAAAGGAAAAGCTGGCTATCTTAAGGGAAAAATGTATGTATAGCTCTGGAGAAAGCAGAAACACAGAGTGATTTGCAAAAAGAGAACAACAAGAGACCTCATGAAAATCTATAAAGCATCAGATTTATTTCTTGAGGCCAAAACAATCTGCAACCTCTTTTGTTCTTTCCCTTCCATGAAGGTGATATAGGAAAAACTGCTCTCAGATCAGAAACTCAG
>NW_008657480.1:109253-115161 GCF_000695815.1 Acanthisitta chloris | reverse complement strand
TCCCTACATTTAAGTTCAGTGTTTTGGGGAGCTTCAGGCAGATCTGGCTTGGAGGCAGTGGGATTATCCCAGAGGAATTTGGCTGACAAAAGTGGGGTAAGCCACTGAAAGAAACTGAAGGAGAGCAGATTAGATGTTAAGAAGAAATTCTTTACTGTGAGGGTGGTGAGGCACTGGCACAAGTCGCCCAGAGAAGCTATGATGCCCCATCCCTGGAAGTGTTCAAGGCCTAATTGGATGGGACCTGGAGCAGCCTGGTCTAGTGGAAGGTTCCCTGCCCATGGAAGAGAGTTGGAATGAGATGGTCTGTAAAGTCCCTTCCAACCCAAACTATTCTATGGTTCTATAGCACTTAGTCTTTGTCCATTACAATACAGCTCCCGAGACAAAAGGTATTTCAGAACACACTACAAGAGAAACACAACTTATTACTATGATAATTATTACTATAATCACTTTGTACTTTTTCTCTGTAAAACATTCCTCGCAGATGTGTTAAATGCCATTTATCATTTCACTTTCATATTGCAGACACACAGCTAGATCAAAGCAACTTTCTGAACACAGGGTGACAGCTGTTAGGCTTTAATTAATAAAACAGGGAAGCTGACACTCACATAGTCAACCATTTCTAACTTTGATGCAGCTCATGTACAGGACATATGTTTTATTGCTGGTAAAAAATATTCTGGATTCTCATAGATCATAATAGAGTGTAGCTACAGATTCCAGTTGGTTTTAATATATCTCAGGTCTATCACACCCAGTGTTGTCTCCTGGATTCTCATAGATCATAATAGAGTGTGGCTACAGATTCCAGTTGGTTTTGGATATATGAACCTGCCAACTCTTTTTTTTTTTTGCTTGTTGAAATCAGCTTTATCACGTGTATGAGAAATGTACTCTCCCAAACCAGCACATTATAATGGTGAGAAATTATGAGATGCAATTCCTCTGACAGACCAGAAGTAGTTTGGGAGAAGGTCCAGATGGAGGGTGTTTTTGAAAGAGGAGAGATGAATTATTGTTAAGGCAAACCACAAGACACATAGGACAGCCAAAGAGTAGGAAAAGGATACAAACCTGGAGAAAAGACACATATAGAGACTAGAAAGGAACAAAAGAAAAGAAAAACGCTTACCTTAATAAAACTGCCACAAACTAGTCTTGTTTGCAAAAAAGCCCTTTAGATAATTAAAATTCCCTTTAGATAATTAAAATCCCACTTTTTCTAGCATATGAAGAAAAGCAAAGCTGTCTCTGCTTTTGCCTGGTACCCTGTTAGCCCTACCTTTTCCTATATTTGCTCCTTGTAGCATGTCAAATGCTTGTCACTGAAAGCACTGTCATTTCTATGGGAGATGCAACATACCATGACTAAGGTTGTAAACTGCTGAGCAAACAGAAAGGGCATAAAATGGATAAGAGGGGGGAAAAAGGAGAGAACCTGCTGTTAAATAATCCTTCTAATGCTGTTCTGAACAATTTGACAAGATTAATAAGCTTTTCTCATAATAATCTCTTATAAAATGGGATGTGTAGGAACTGGGAACATCCATTTGCCCTGTCTTAAGCAAAGGACAGAGGCAGGTGATTAGGAGGAACTGATTTTGGATTTGCTGACTTACAAACATTTGGGCCTACACTCAGCCAACCATGAGGAAAGACTTAATTTCTGACTTTGGAAATGTAGGCTCTGTCCCCAAAAAAACCCAGGGACAAACACTTAGGTACACAGATTCCCATGGATACTGTCTTTGTAGCTCTTTCCAATGCTGCCATTCCTCTGTGGGTTTCTAAGAGAGTTTAGCAGGACCTGAAAATGTTCAGCAGAATTTTATACTAAACTTAACTCTTATTTTTGTTCACGGAAGATATACATTTGAAGGCACAGATGCATTTCTAGGATATAGATTTTAGATGTTTCACATCTAAAATATGTTCTCCAAGACACCAGGTGAAAGCACTTCTACTTGCAGCCACCCACTGATTAGCAGGAGCATCCCTCAAGTGGTATGTTACACCCCATAAGAATGTAGGACACAGACACACAAATGTTATTAGAAGCATGGAGGAACCATTTCCTCACTGAATTGTAGGGCAATTGTCATTCTGTCATGGACAAAGTTTTTTGTTGCCAGGAAATTGAAACTGTTGAAGTTGCTCAAGGACAAACAGCTTATGTTGACTTTATTTTTACCCCCACTCAGAACAGAGCACATATCACTGCCCCTTGAAAGTAGGGGTCCCTCTGAGCCCTCACATTGAGAATTAAGCCTTGGAAAGATCTCAGCTTACAGACGGCTCCTGTGATCGATGGTAACAGAAAACCTGCTTTAAAATAACAGCACAGGAAGCTACTGTGCTGTTCTCCAAGTAACCTACAGAGCTGCAAAGCAAGCCATAAATCTGCTAACAGGTCCAGCACAGATCTAGCCTTCTTAGCAAGCATGTGCATAACCATATAACATGAGGGGCAAGCACACACATCTCTCCTTTCGCCACCTGAAACCCTGATAGCTGTTTCACTCATAAAGCCCCTGTTGTGGTGGGGATTTTGCCCTCCTGGGGATTTGAAGCTGCAGCAAGTGCTGAGGACTTGATATGGAAATACTTGTCTACTCAGGACCTTATACCTTTCAAACTTATAGCAAGTCAAACCAATAGGGCTTTCAAAGTTTCAAACCTGCTATTTGATAGCTGAAGAATGTGTCCTGTAATTGCCTGAAGGTTGTGGGGAGACTTGCCAATGTTTGTACCTGTTACTGGACTAGGAATAAGATGCACAACCTCTCTTTCCTTACCCCAAAGAAATGAAAGGTGCAGCTTGAGAAGGCTGACAAGCTGTAGGTTGGTGTCTTTGGCCTGTTTTCACAGAAAGCCTGAGCTTGTCTTGCATTGCTGTTAACAGCAGCTTTAATTGGAAATGCATTGGAATGGTTTCGAGCGACAGACGTGGTGGGGCTCAGCAGCTTCCAGGTCACAGAAACAACTATTTTTAACCATGTTTAGGATTGCTGTTAGGCATGTGATTATCTTCTGAAGTTTACAGATTTGCAGCTCTTGACACCTAATTCTTTGCAACTTGTCTGCTGATGCCGTGTGAAAGCAGCTCTTCAAATGTGTCTGCTGTGCCGGGCACTTCTGAGACATGTGCAGGGCCACCTCTGATCCTTGATGCACACTTTCCATCTTCTCTGCTGACCTAATAGAGTACTTTGTTCAAATAAAGAGGTGCTGAATCCTGAAATAAGAATCCAGGCCCTTATTTTGAATTCTTGGGAAAACTGAAGCCAGATAAATGCTGAGTGATTAATGCTGCAGAGAATAGTGGAATTGTTTGGGTTGGAAGGAACCTTGAAGATCACCCAGTGCCAACACCCCCCCCACACACAGGCAGAGACATCTTCCACTAGACCAGGTTGCTCAAAGCCTTATTCAACCTGGCCTTGAACACTTCCAAAGTCAGTTTGATTTGTGTAGTGCTGCAAACTAGGTCTGCATCCTATTTATTTCTCTTTATTTTCCCTGTTCTCCTCTTGTAATTTTTTGTCCTCCTGTAATGACCTTGTAGGTTCATTCTCTGCTTGCATTTTGATACACACAGCACTAGTGTTGCCACTTTTAATATTTTGCCTGGTATTAAATCAAACTCTGGAAAGGAAAAAGAAACCACTTTATCTTCACCTGGGTAAAGAGATATCAAAACCATTACAGTGAGAGTACAAGGTAATTTTTATGGGGGCAGTGAATAGCTTCACTCCCTACCGAGCAGCAGAAAAATGCTGTTTCTGAAGCTTTCACATTCTGGTTCTTGTTTTGATTTCCTTTGGAAGAGACCTGCAGCAGTCACTTCCCATTCAGGCCTTGCTTCTTCATGAAGATGGACACCTTCTGTTCCTGCATATTGCTGTCGTCTGTGTTGCACATGTTTGCTCAAGCTGAACCTGAGTACGTGTAAGGGGAAGTCTTGCTCAACCAGACTGTTCTTCCTGGAGAAGATCCATTCCACATTGATACATGATGGTGAGATGTCTCTGTTTATGAAGTTGGGGATTTATTCAGATGCAAATTCAGACACTGACATGCCCTGAGGTGTGCATTATCCTGACAGGAGTCAAGGTCAAGCACAGGCTGCAGCGTGCCAGCAAAACAGATGTTTAATCGAAGCCATATAAAATATTTATAGGGAAGCTGCAGCTGTTGGTGAAGTGCAGCACATGACACGTCATTCGACATGAAAGGTTTAAGGAAAATCCTGAGATGTGGCCTGGCAACGGCTTAAAATAAATAATCTGTCATGAATCTAGTTTTTCTCCTTCTTAAAGCCAGGTTGGATTCAATCTGTCTAAATTAAGATTCACTTTGCAGGATGCTCAGTGCTTCTGCCACATACAGGAATAATGATAGTTCCCTCAAAGCCTCTTCTGATCCACATTTCACAGTTCATCTGATGCTGAAGGCATTACGTTTCTGGCAGTTTCCAGCATGACTGGATGGCACTGGTTTCCAGTTCTGGCTTTTAATGCTGCATGTGCTTAAGTCAATAACCACTCTTTTCTTCTGACATAGTGTGTAATGATAAAGTGTGGGAGGAAATGTAACTTGGACTTCATGCAATGAAAGCAGACAGCTTGTGATATTCCCTCCTGACTCTGAAAACTATTTATTACCTGCTTATTAAAAAAAAAAAAACCAACAAAAAACCACACCTCCTCTTTTGATGTAAATTGGAAAACCTTCTTTCCTCTTCCTTTTGCTCTTAATGTTTCAGCCAGAAACTTGCTCAGAATTTCACACCAGCAGATTCCTCTTTCAGCTCTGTGCTGGCAACAGCTGGGGATCCAACGCCACTGCGGAGCCTCCTCTGCTCCTTCCAAAGAACTGAGTCTCTGCAAAGGATGTTCAGCATTTTGCTTGGTAGAGCCCCTTTCTGAAACGAGTGGTGCTTATGTTATGGAGTGCTCAGCTGGCACAGTGATTCATGCACAGACAAATTAGCAAGATAATAAAATTGACACTTGGAAATAATTAATCTTTAACTTAGGAGAGAATTAAAAACACAGGCACAATCCCTTGCAAGTAGTTGTATTTTCAGAGTAGCTGATTAAGCACAGTCTTTCTCATTTAGCCTGACTGTTCACAGAGAGAAAGGGTGACCTTGTTGGAGTTGAGGGCAGAAATCCTACTGATTTTTGTTGGCCCAGGATCTTATTTTCCATATATAAGCGCAGGTGCAGGTATTTGCAGACTTAGACTCTTGCACTGGGTTTTTGATGCATTAATATTACATTTCTCCCTCCCCCAACCAGGAGTCTTATAAGCAGGGTGAAACTCACTTTCACAGCCAAGTCATTATTCTTTGTATGTGATTAACTTCTAGTTAACAGGGAATATGTTTAAAGTTACTTTCTTTTGAAAATGGGTGAATAAAGAAACATAGAGTTTGGGTCTCAAATTTTCTTGTTTGAAATGCCAACTACATTTTTTTAATTATTATTTTTTTAATCAATACCAGAGATTTTGAGAAACACTGAATGGACTTGGATTTCCAGTCTTACATAACTTTTTTGCTTTTAGTTCAAGTGGAGTTTGTTCTTCCCTGACCATGGCAGGAAGGGTGGAACTAGATGATCTTTAAAGTCCCTTCCAACACAAGCCATTCTATGATTGTTCCACAGTTCATTTCAAAAAGTATTTTTATGAGGGAACCTGCACCTTTTCAATGCTGAGTGAGATAAGCATCATGTGGGAGCAAATACATAGCTCTCTCTTTTGATATCTATCTTTACCAGATCCTATTAATAATTAGAAATTATGTCACTGTTTAGCACCAAAAAAACATCCTCCTGCCCCCAAGCACTATTTTAGAGCAGGTAGATATAAGAGCAAAAAGTGTTCTTATTAA
>NW_008657480.1:106140-109219 GCF_000695815.1 Acanthisitta chloris | reverse complement strand
AATATCTATTCTCTCTGAGGCTCTGGCACTGAGTGAATTTGACCTGGTCACAGCAGAGACCTGCAAGCTAGTTTTACTGAGTTATAAAACCTGAGTAAAACTAGCTTGGGTTAGTACCTGGGCAGAGTCAGGTGCATGTCAAGATGTCTCTTTACCTCAGATTGAGCTAAAATGCCACATATGAACAACGTGGATCCGACCAGGATACAGTGCACTGACCCAAGGATGCTCCACAGAACTAGTTACCTGCATCTTTATTTTTCCTCAGGGAAATTAATGTGAAATGTAAGTGTAATAAGCCATGTCATGATCAAATCTGGTCATTTTTGGCTTTGGATGCCTATCAACACACATTGATTCTGAGGATTTCCCAGAGACATTTTTGCATTAGGGTTGTCAAGCATTGGAATGGACAAGCCCAGGGAGGTAGTGGAGTCACTATCCCTGAAAGTGTTGAAGAAAGGACTCAGTGTGGCATTTAAGACCTATGGTTTAGTTATCAGGTGGTGTTCTGTCAAAGCTTGGACCTGGTTATCTTGGAGATCTTTTCCAGCCTTAATGATTCTACAGTTCAATGATTCTGGACAGTAATCCATGCTCTTATTAAGATTTCATGATCATACAGCATTATGGAAGTACAATAAATAGCAAACATTAGATTCACCAAATCAGTCTGTTTATCTATCAAGTCTGCCAATCCCTTCAGTGCAAATGGCTTCCTTCTCAGTCTTGAAGAATTATATCAGACCCTGGCAATGGATAGAATGGAGACTGAACGGGATAAGAGCTACAGGGAGGAGCGCACAAATAACACCTGGTCTTGTCTTGCACTTTCCTGGGTGAAAGGAAATATTTGCACTGTGTAGCCCACACCTATTTAGTTAAAGTTCAAAGCTTGAAAACTGTGCCTTGCTTTTACATACCTCTGGAGAGAGAGACAAAATAGTGGCAATGGTATGGGAGAGCATGAGACTGGATATGGGAGACAAACAAAACCAAACTCAACCAAACCAAAACAAAATGGTGCCTAATTTACCAGGAGATACAGCTCAACTGCAGTCATTTATCACCTAGCTGAGGTTATTGACTTTTGAATTTCTAGCAGACCTCCTGAATTTAAGAGAAAGGATGCTGGAAAAATTCTCACTCTCTATTCAATTAAGTAAAACAGACACTTTTGCAGGAAAAGCAAAATGAAACTAAACCTAGGCTGCATTTTACAGGCCAAAAAAATCAACTTGTATACTAATGAGGAACCTAGATCCTCTTCCAGAAAGGAAGATTGGAAAAGGGAGAAAAAGGCTCAGCAGATGATAAAATGGAAGAAAATGGTGGTGTCCATTTCAGATATGGATCCAAAAAGTGATTGTCGCAATCTGGAACAACTTTTGGCTTGCAAGAGTAGATTGCATGGATTTCTAAGGAGATTTGCAATTTAATTATGTTTCTCATATTTCCTGCTTCTGCATTTCCTCACAGTAATGGAGCATGCTGAACACCAAGGACCAGAAGAACAGAAGAGTGTGAAAGTAAAAAGTCATTGAATTAAGACAACATAATCATATGTTTTGAAAGATTAGCTGAACTCAAGTCCTGGGCAAACTTCCATTGTATTTTGAAGCTCTTACCATTTCTAGGAGAAACTAAATGAAAATTACACTAAACCTTGACTTTCAATGCTTCCATTTATTTTGTACTCTTCACACAGTTCTGACCTTTTTATTGCTTGTCTCCTCTCACAAAAGCAAAAGTACTATCCAGACTCTTCACAATCTTCAGAGAACACAGATATTGCACCCATATTTTTTTCCTTTTGGCAAAGTTGTCTGCTGCAGGCAAGGGAATAATTTTTATCCCTTTATATATTAACATATTTTCAAGGTGATATAAAGTGCCTTTATAAAACCCCCAGAAATAGGAAAATATCTTAGGTGGTCTGGAATATATTATAGTATCTTTTTCTCCAAGTAAATATAATTATTTTCTTTCTCAGTGCAGAGAGGTGCATAATAAAGCTTTATTAGCTCAAAGCCAGAGCTGAAGGAATAATAACCAAAATAAAATAAACCCATCAATACAGCAATCTACAACTCATTCAGCTGCTTTGCATATATTTTAATGCATTCTTGTCTGAGCTGCAATGTGAATAATGTCTTGTTTGCAACGACTTGTTATAGATAATTTATATTCTACTATATACTATTGTTTGCACCTGAATGTGGCATTTGCAAGTAAATGTGCACTTGTTAGCAAAAAAATAACAAAATTCTGTCTCTTAGAGGATGAGAAACTACGGTTAGTTAAACCCGGGCATCATGACCTCGGCTCTCACAGTGGGGAAGACAAGGTGATGAAGCCACAGGCTTCCTGAGCGTGCAAGCATGGAAATGCAAATTCCTTTGTGTGAATGTGAAAAGGGACTTTTAATAGAAAATCTTCTGCATTCATTTATTGAAGGACTAGAAAAAATATTTTATCTCTCTTCCTCACCTTCACACTACGAAGAGTGTAGTCCCTGTGAAAAAATAAAGTGTGGAATGCACTCTTCTCCTGTTAAATAGGGGAGGGAGAGCAGTAAATCATCCAGCACCTCCTTCCCTGCCTTGAAAAACCTCTCGTAAAAGGATAATACTTACTGGATGCCCCGAAAGTATTTGAATTTGGGTCAATTTTCAGCTCATTTTTACAGAAGTCTTACAGAAAATTTTGCTTTTACGTTGGTATAAATACCTGTGGAGAAGTAAGGGAGTTCAATGAGCAAGGAACTGAAGGGTAGGGGAATCCTTCCACAAGCCAGTGATCCACAGATCTAGTGGTAATGAATATGATTTTAAAAAAAAACCAAACTTATTGGGTTTTATCTAAAGTTACATTCTTGATTCAGGAGTTGGAGGGTGAAATTCCCAGCTGTATTTCTGTATCATATCTCTTCTGGCCTGAAGCACCTGTTGGACCTAAAATGGGTAGAACAGTCCGAGTTCCTGTCAAGGTAATCTAGCTTTTGCTGACCTTAGACTCTCCATCCTTTCCCACCTGCACTCTCCCACACTGAATATTTTGTGTTCAATCAGGTGGCTGT
>NW_008657480.1:88539-106103 GCF_000695815.1 Acanthisitta chloris | reverse complement strand
CCACTGTTGTCCTACAGGTCTGATTTTTGTCTGGGTTTGTGAGCTGCTCCTGGTTGCCACGTCATCATGCAAGTGAAACTGCTGATACAAGGCCAGGAAAGCCAGGGTTAGAGAGGAGACTGGGAGGGCCTCTTTCAGCAACAGCAATCTCTTGATTGCTTGAGCTATGAAACTGTGCCTTTAGGGCTTTCTTATCTACTGTCTGGATTTCTTTTCATGAGAGGCTTGACCTGGGCAAGGGATTAGAGAATCATGAAATCATTTTGGTTGGAAAAGACCTCCAAGATCACTGAGTCCAACTCTTAACCCAGTGCTGCCAAGTCCAACACTGAACCATGACCCTAAGTGTCTTTTAAATCCCTCCAGGGACGGTGACTCCATCACTTCCCTGGGCACCCCGTTCCAGTGCTTGACAACTCTTCCTGTGAAATTTTTTTTCCTAATATCCAATCTAAATCTAGTCCACGTGGCAGTTCAACCACCACTGGATGAGCCTTGGTGGATGATGGCTGTGGTGTGTGCACAGTAAACACCATCCCCAGTTGTATTTTCCTTTCTGTGTTTAAGTGACTTGACAGCCATTTAGGTTTGCTGTAAAAATGATACCTCTCATATTGTACAGATCCTTTTTGCATGTGCATTGGGTTTCTTTACCTGTCTTAAAATCTATCAGGACTATAGTATTTTAAAGGGAAAATGTGGAAACCCAGGGGAGTCTGGCCTGAGCCAGAGGGCTGTTAAAGAAACAAAGGAAGGATGGAGTGGGTAGATCATTACCAAATAGCCCAGCTACACGGTTCCTGCTTCCCTAATGAGCCTGACAGCATGCAGTGCCACCTCTCTCTTCTTATGTAAAGCTAATCCCTTGACCTCTCTGACAGCCAGTATTTACATTTGCAAATGAATCCATCTTCCCACACCACCTCTTCCCCTTCGAAGAGAGCAGAGGGAGACGAGGACCAACAGCACAGTCCTTCTAGGGCAGCACCTGCCCTTAGACGAGGTGTCCCTCACTCAGAGAGCTGGAGGAATAAATGACTGAGTGACAAGAATACCAATGGGTCTGTAGTCTGGTTGAACTGATCCCAAATGAGAAGTTAGCCTACCCCTCTCTGTAACCCCAGGGAAAGTGCATAGCGTTGGCAGAGACTGGCTTTCTCCCAACATCTCTCACTTCCACATTGTCACCATGTGGAGACCACACTGCAGGGGCAGCAAGGGAGGGACCATTGCTGTCCCATGCTCTTCTCCTCTAGCCCTTGGCCATGCATCCCTACAGCTCACATGGCCAGGTTTGAGGCAGGTTAGGGAGCCAAACAAGCCAAACCCTAATCTTTTCCAAGGAAAGACACAGGTTTTGGTGTCTGAGCTGCCCGTGGCATGAGGGCTCATGAGGGAGCAGGGAATGGGCAGGGAAGAGAGGGACCATGGGCTGGGGGATGAGGGTCAGTTCGAAGCATCACCCTCATGTACTACTTCAATCAGGCAGTTGTGGTTTCTGAGGGGGAGGCAATGTGAAGAGTAATGAGATTTTGTTTTACATTCTCATCTAATGACAACCGAGTCATTGATTTGACTAATTTGCTGGGAATGATCCCGCAAATGCATTTCTGAAGGCGAGAAGTCATCCCCCCAGCGTGGGATCTCACGGTGATTGCTAAATATGCTGAAGCAGGCGAGAAAAAGGTGGGAACATATGCGCTGTATTCCTTCCTTTGTTTCCATGAATAAGGAGCAATCCCCCTGCAAAGGCAGAGAAACCAAGGAGGGAAATGCCAGCCCTTCCTGCCGCACACAGCAGGGAGCCCCGCGCCTGCCGCTCGCCCATTGTGAGCCTCCCAAAGAGGGGCTTGTTCTGCCGAAATGCCAGGCGTTTCTGGAGCTAAGGTTATCCTCTGAGCAGAATATATAAATAAGAGATTACTTGCAAGCGCTGCAGCCAGGCTGAGGTTGTAGGAAGTGTTTGTTTTTGTTTCTGTCACTAGGCAGCAGGGAACCCGTCACCTTTGTTCTGGAGGTCATACTGCTGGAGATGGCAAATATTGACATACATGGAGGTAGTTTTCATTTTCACGTGTTTCTTGTTACCTCTTACGGCTATGTGATTTGGCTATTCTGTTCTCTTGTTCTTCAACACCTTTTATCCCTTTATTGCTTTTTTGTCCATCCCCCTTGAATGTTTCCCAGCACTGTTGATACCATTCTGGGATGCAAATGGCATGACAAAAGTGCATGGGCATATTACAACCTCATAACCTTTGGCATGACTTGTCCCAAACGACCTGACAACTTCAGCTCCTGCCCGGTGTGATAGGGACTGGGGTCTGCACACCAGAGACATTCATTAACAGGCTTGACAGGGATTCTCCTGTAGAAATTGCACTTCCTTTCTGGTCCTTTTTCAGTTGTCAGTTCAGCTCAAGGATCAGAAATGTTGCCATGTGCTGCACACTTCATCCTATTTCTGCTCATGCTGTGCCTGGCTGGTGCTTAGATGGAGAAACAAACAAACAATCTTTCAGGGTTATCAGACAGAAAAAGGAAAGGAGAGATACATAAAGACAAACATCTTGCCCAATATACCCTTTTCTTCTCTTTAGCTTCTTTGCTTCAGTTAATTTTCTGAGGTGCACTCTAATGCAACCAAGAATTTTCACCTATTTCTAGTCACAGGAAATACTTGTTTCTGTTACTGATCAGATCCCAAATTCAGGATATTGTCATACAACTCAAGCCACTGAGGTAGAGTTATCTTCCAGGAAGAAAACCAGCCATGTTATGAAATTCCAGGGATGACCACACAAAATCTGTAATATAAAACAAAGAAATGCAGACAGAGACAACAAAAATCATCCTGGTACCATAAGCTCAAGTTTGGAAAAGTCCTAGTTTTTATTCAGTTAATCACAAAGGAAAAGCAGGAAATCATATTTTAGCTCTAAAGGAAATATTCACAATATTCTTTACAAAGCTCATACAATGGGAAATGTTTAACATTTGACATTCTGCAAAGAAAACACTTAACTTCTTACATCAAAAATGCATTCACAAATAAAGGGCTGAGAGCAGCCTCAGAAAGCCGCGTAAATATTTGAGGTAATTTCTCAGTCCTTTGAGTATGTAAGTTTGATAGGGGCTGCTAAACCCCATATTAGCTTATGGCAGCAAACTGTCTGCATAGGTCATACTGATAGTAATGCCAAATATTACCACTTACAGAGGGAGCTTTCAGTTTCATGTGTCCCTTGTCACCTGTTTCTGCCTCCTAATTTTGCTTTCCTAATGCTATGCATGGACAAATATCCCTTGCACTGATACATCCTGTGCAGATAATCCTTTTTTTTTGCCCCCAAAGGCTCTGAAGCACCTCAGTAACTGTGATGCCTTTTCACAAAAGCCATCTTGGAAATGATTACCTTTACAACAGTCATTTCAGGTTTGCTGTGAACAAAAGATTCAGCTGATGTGTAGAGTGATTTAGCTTCTCAGCCTATTCCTATATGAATATCCAATTACCCCTTTGAGCTCTTGTAGTGGCAAGGGAGGAGAAGGCAGGAGGTACTCTCATCATGTTGCAATTACCATTCTTCCACTGTCCTTTCCCCTTCTTCCGAAAATTATTCAGACTGGAAGGGAGTCATTACTGAGCTGATCATGATAGCAGGTATTTTTTAATAAATATGCTCAGAACAGTTTGGATGAATAACTCTCGAGTGATAAAGGATTGCCTCATAGGTGGCTGTGTGATTAGCCATTGACCTCGTGTGTGGTTTCTGGCCCACCTGGGTGATTGAAGCATCTGAAGAAGGAACACAGAGCTCTGATTATAAATTACACTTTCTGATCAAAACTGTTGGGCTGATAATAACTCATCGTGCAATCCATGAAACATTCAGGTTTCACAAAACCCTCGTGATTAGAGTCCTCACAGAGAAATGGCAACATGCCTGAATCACTCATAATTTTAATTTGTGAACATAATCATAAATCAAGGTTCTCTTCATAGGAAGGCCTTGTCCTTTCTGTGCCTGTATGGGTGCAATTTTATTCAGTGAGAAGGAAGGCCAAGCACTGGATTTGGGAGAGATCTGCCTGTAGAAAGCAAGGGATGTCACACTTCATAGACTCAATATCAAAGCTGATCATCAAAAGGTCAGCATCCTCCATGTGTAAACAGCACCCAGGGGCAGGTCTCTGATGTCAAAACATACCTGGTCTGGCAGCATCCATTTCTGCTGGTTCTTTGAAGGCTGGGGGGGTTGCATGCCTGACCAAATGCTGACACAGCTTCTCGGGCTGCTGCCACTATAAATATGCCATGTCCAGGACAAGAGGCAAATCTTTGTGTGTCAGGGGAAATCAAAGCTATTATATGTCCTTAAAAGTCTTCTGGATCCTGCCCTGGTTTATGTAACTCTCCTTTAGAGCAGGACACTTCAATAATCCTCAGCAAGGTGATTTCCAACAGAACTCTCTATTGAATGAGGATTGTAGCTCAATCGGTCTTAAAAACTCAGACTACTATTGACACTGCCCTCATCCTCTCATCTACTGATTTATTTTAGCTTTCCCCAGCAGGATGAGCTCTCCCGTAACAAAGGAGGTTTGATACGGGACATAAAGTCTGATTTCCATTGTGATGACTCCTACCAATGGCAGAACAGTTTTGCCATGAATGGTTTCTCTAGCTGTGGTTGCAAACAGGTGCTGTGCTCCCAAGCAAGGGATGTGGTCACACAGCCTCAAATGGGCTGCACATCCTCTCTTTAGAGGGGATTTCCTGACCATCACTGGGGGACAGGGAGAGAGAGGAGGGACATACTTGCCATAGAACTAAAAACAAGGTCCTATATGATCCTTGTCAGTATAAAGACTTTAAATCCATCAAAGTTTAACTTGATAGACAGTCCACCATTCATAGCAGAGGGATGAACCAGAAATTCTCATGGATTATTTTGCATTTGATAATCATAGAATCATAGAATTTAAGGGTTGGAATGGACCTTACAGATCATTTACTCCCAACCCTTTGCCATGGGCAGGGAGACCTCCTCACTAGATCAGGTTGATCAAGGTCTCATCCAGCCTGGCCTTGAACACTGCCGGGGTCGGGGTGGCCACCACATCCCTGGGCAACCTGTTCCAATGTCTCACCACCCTTAGAGTAAAAAACGTTTTTCTCACATCCAACCTAGACTTTCCCTCCTTCAGTTTGAACCCATTACCCCCTGTCCTATCATTGCAGTTCTCGTCAGAGAGTCCCTCTCTGGCTCCCTTGTAGGACCTTCAGAAACTGAAAAGTCGCTATGCAGTCTTCTCATCTCCAGGCTGAACAGCCCCAACTTCCTCAGCCTGTTTTCATGGGGGAGATGCTCCAGTCCTCTTATCTTAATGGAGTGCATGAAAAGCAAGAGCAACTTGCTCCACAGAATCACAGAATGGTTTGTGTTGGAAGGGACCTTAAAAGGTCATCTAGTTCCAACCCCATGCCATGGGCAGGGACACCTACTAGACCAGGTTGCTCAAAACCCCATTCAGTCTGGCCTTGGCTTCAGTTGAATTTTTTTTTTAAAAAAAAAAGCTGAAAATTAGAAAAGAAAGATGAAGCTGAATACAATATCTAATGCACTACCAAATTCATGCTTAGTGCCCTGGTTGTTTTTTTTTTCCAGTGGCATTATAGCACTGAATTATTTATCAAACAGATTAACAGTATGTACATGTATATTTAATGTAGAAATTATCATCCATTTATGGAAGGGTTTTAAATTAACATATGAGAGAGGCTCCTTCCTTGGGTGTTTGCACTCCTTTCCAGCAGCTGTCCTTCCTCAGCTAGGGTGCATTAGCAGATACCCTAAAATGGCTTGATCGCACTACCTGAAAGTCCTCTGAAGGGAAGATGCACTTGTCATGTGACATGACAACTCAAGCAACCAAACTATGGCTAAGCCACTCTCCAAAGCCATCCAGCTTTTCCAAGTTTTCCAGCATCATTCTTACTCCACCCCAGGAGTCTACCACTGGCACACAGTGCAAGGTCATTTCACTGAAGTGTGGGTGCAGACATTTTAAAAATCTTGAGCTGGATTTCAAATATAGTTCTTAAAATGAGGTGGTTTTGGTATATTGTTTGCAGTTTGAGAAAGATCAGCCCTTTGTAAATTTAATGTACACATTTCCCAAAGCTGAAAATTGTCTGTTTTCCCCTTCCTACAGGCTACAACGTGATTATCAGAACCTGGCTTCCTCATCCACTCAGAATAAACCTTATGGTATTCCTCTTAGTTAGTGAAACAAGCATTTCTTCACAAAGACTTGCTTTGAGTTATTCTGGGCACCTCTCAAGAGAGGGGGAAAATGACGATAACAAAAGATTTAACTAGGGTTTGCAGCCAGGGAAAGAATTGCAGTGTTACAACTATATATTTATAGCAGAACACTTGCTAAAAAGCTCTGTACAGTAAATAATTACCATATTGCTTCAGTCAGGACTTCTCTGATGCAAGCCAGGCAGAGCCCATTCCTGCCAGTATTTCAGGGTGGGAAAAAGCCACTGCACCCATCCCAGTTATGTGCTCCGGAGTCACTGCAGGTACAGCATTCTGGAGACACCTTCCCCATCCCTGATACCACCACCAGTGCCTGTACCAAAGTGAGACACTGCTTGATTTTAAAGCTCTGGCAACAGGTGTTGATGAGGACATCCCTCTGCTTCATTTTCTGTTCTCTTGGAGGACAAATCTGCTTTTAATTCTTCAGAGATCCAAAACAATCTACTTATCTAAGCCTGCAAAACTTTCATCTGAGGATCAAAAATATCCTGGTGCATTAGGAATAATGAATTTACCCTGTAGGATAATGTATTTTAATCCTTTAGTGAGCCAGCTCTCCTCCCAGTTTTAAACCAGGGAGGCCTCTCAGCAATCTAAAAGACTTGAAAGACTTGATTCTCTCCTGCATTAATGCACACACATATTATCGCTAATTGTTTAGTCTCTCTTTAATCTATTTAAATGCATAATATAGACTTCAAACATATTATTCTATTTCCATTTCAAATTGCATATGAGTCATTAAGCAGAGAGATTTGTTCACTGCTAGTTTTTAAATGTTGATGTGACAGATTCTACCATAGTGTTAGCTGGAGATAATTACCTTTTCACCTGAGTGCTAGTGGTGGATCCATCTCGAAGGGAAGATGCTCAGGTTGGACATTCTGCTTTCCTTTCTCCCCTTCTTTTCTCCTTTACATTATATTAGAGAGATTGAACTTGTTAAACTTGGGTAATTGTACTTGACATGTGAATTTATTATTCCTGTATAAATGTCTCGAGCTTTATGAAACTACATCCAAATATTCTTATGAGAAGTCAAGTTTGCCATTATTTGCCTTACACACAAACCTCAGTAGCTCTGGGCATGTATCCCAGACCTGAGTGTTTAGAGGAGAAGTACTGACCTCACATCTGTGAAGATGAGGAGAAAGGAGGCAGATTCATGTTCAGTTGTTTGGCTGAACTTGTTACAATTTGTTCTTTATGGATAAGTGATTGTTTTACATGTAAGAAGTAAGTAATCAGGAAAGCTGCATCAAGTGTGCCTAGAAAAGTTATCTGGGAAAGAAAATGTGTGTAAGTACAGACCTGAGGCTGCTCTTAGGTAAAGGTTAAAAAGACAGGGAAAGAAAAACAGGCATATAATGGAGACAAATTCTTATGTAATGATCACAAACTTGCAGTTTTATCTCTTATAAAGACCCAGGGCATACAGACAAGGCAATTCAAAATGTCTGATAGCTGAGGGGTGGTGGATGGAGTAAGCTGTCTTTGTGATAGATGGATCCTGGATCCATTAAAAGCTTTCCTCAAATGGAAGAGCTTTCATTTCTAAGAGATATGAAAAGAAAAAATTTATATTATGAGCTTGTCTTTGATTGTGTTTATTTGTATCTACAATCCACATCATCGTAGTGAAACACATCTTAATATCCACAGGAGGCAGGAAAAATAACAGTCCATATTTCAACTATCAGTTGTCCCAAGTGTATTTGCCTCATTAATGAGGATGATAGCTTCAATTTTTCCCTTGAGAGTCATTGAAATAAGGTGATTGATATAGTTGCATAACAGTGACAAGTAACTTCTATAATTCAACCAACAGACATTTCATATCTTTAAAGCTCTGGGGACTGTGGTAAATTTGGTGAGAATTCTCTGGCTTGTGCTGTGAAAGAGTGACATTAAATTAAATGGTGAAAATAGCTAAAAAAGAAAATACTGAATACGTTGTGTGGAAACCCATGTGCTCATGGTCACCCATGACACCACAGAGCATCGCCACAAGGCATTGTCAGGAGAAAGCTCGATGACATCTCAGAGACCAGAGAGGAAAAAGCAAAAGGCAAAATCCTTTTTATTTTTGAGGTTTTTCTCTCATAGAACTGGATTTTTTTAAAATTTTATTTTCCTCTCCTTAACACAGCCAGTGATTTGCCATTACAATCAGGCAGGTTCTATGCATCATCAGGAGATCTGGACAACATATTTTAAACAGATGGAGCAGTCAGACATTACTTGTGTAGTCAAAATTGCTGTGGATGGTTGTTTTTATTGGTAGCTAAAGAGAAATTTTTCCAAGTTGCTTATAAAATGGTTGCATGGAAAAAGTATTATAGAGGAACAAGGCCATTCTATTTATAGGGTGAATCTGCTGAAACTGTTCTTTCTGTGATAAAAACTCTTTGAGAAAGAGTTTGGCTGAATCTCTTTGGCTGAATCTACAACAGCATCTCTGTTGGAAGATGAAGCATTTGATCAATTTTACATGTAGAAACAGTAAAATATCATTGGGGATTACACATCACCAGCTCAGTGATGCAGCTTGGTCTTCAAAGTGGATCTCATGGATCTTGTAGCTAATAGTTAATTTGTTATTAGACTGCAGGATAAAACAGTTATATATATATAATATATACATTTCTTTATATATAAGGAAATTATTTAGAATAAGTAAGAGAATATTTGTAAAATAATCCTTTTGCTTTGGTATCAGCTCTGTGTTGGCTTCAATACAGCCTCCCATTTCAATAAATGTAAAAGATCATCAGGCATTACGTCCATGGATTAGTTTCGCTTATAAAATCGCAGTGTTCTGCTGTCTTGCCATACCTCAGCTTTTCTGCTGTGACTGCTTCACCTCCTAATAGAGTGTGAGGAAGAAAAGCTGGGCACAAACAGTGTTGATTCAATGAATTTGCAGCTTGCTTAAAGAGCTCAGCTCTGCCCTAACCGGATTTTATGGGAAACAAAAGAGGAAGAGAAAATGGGTTCTCTGACAGAATAGAAATCCTCTGGTTTTGCTAATGCCAAACTTATCTCGGTGCCACATGACGATATGTCCCAGTAACACATAAGTGAGCACTGAGATCAGATTGGTTCCACATTCAGTGCAAAAAAAAACCCCATCAAGCACCATTAAATCACTGCAATGACCTCCAAATGAAAAGATTTCATGTGGGCGTAAGTGGAGAAAAATTCTGTAACTAGTTTTATTTTGGCAATGTTAAGCTTGTTTCAAATGTCTTTTAAATAGAAACACTGGGCAAAGGCAGTTCCTGGGACATCTGGAGTGGGGAGCGTCCAGGGTTGGGCTTAGACACCTCCTTCTTTCTGCAAGGGTGGTGGAGCCACTGGACTCCAAATCACGTCTTTGCCCAACTCCTAACAGCACCAGAGAGCCTCTGATAGTCTTTCTTCTGGGCAGGGACCTGGCAGAAACCAACTTTCCATCTTCTTCCTTCCCTCAAATCAGAGAATGACCAGTGTGAGGTCAGGAGGTGAGAGTGCATCTCTATATCCTGCTCCATAAGGGAGCCAAACAGCCCTGAAAAGGCCAAACACTTATCCCATCATTCCCCCTTGGCAAGAACACACCCATGATTACTAATAATAGGCCAACATTTTAATCTTGAGATATGCCTGGTTGAAAACAGAGGGAAAAAACATTTGGGATCACACTCTCTGGGTCATCTCTGTGTTTGGCTGGCTCGAGGCAAGACTTGTGAAATGTCAGACTTAGAGTCATAAGGGAAAGGACAATTCTAGGTTACCTATACATAGTATTTTGACTGAAAAACCCAGCAGTCCACTCTTCCCCTGAGTCAACTCCCATGACAGCCCACTGGATTTCTTTCTTGATGAAGTAATACAGTTTTGAAGCAGGAAACACAACAAAGCCTTAAACATAATGGACATTAAATATTTTATTGTGCAAATATTGACTGTGTTGCTTAATTGGCACACGGACACGTGTCCTGGGATAATTTTTTGGGGGGGATCATTTTTTGGTTTTCTGCCTTTCTGTTGGTCTTGGTGTTGTTTTTTTGTGGCTTTTTTGGTATGTTATTTTAATTTTCTGCATGATGCTATTTAGCTGCTCAAACCTGAGCACCAAAAAGCCAATTTTCATATTTTTCATGTTTTCCTTTCCTCACATCTAATTGGTTGTGTCTAGGACTTACAAAGGTCAGGTCTATTTTGCAGTCTGATGGTATAACTACAGTCTGTGTCGACGTACCATGCTATCTTTAAGCTCACTCCCTGGGGTACAGTCAGAGCAGAACAGTACAGATTGCAAAGCAGCAAAATGCCCCACAATTTTGAAGTCTATTCTGAACTCCATGTGACCACATGGAATTGATGGTCCCCAGTTACGTTAATTTAAATATAGGTGGGATACATCTCAGTCAACAGCAATTAGACACCTGGGCTGCAGCATCTGTGCCTCCAGAGAGGGATGCCTGTTGTCCAACACTAATCCAGCACTGGGAAGCAATGGGAATCATGTGTGCAACTGGTAAACCATTTCAAAGGGGAAAGCACATCACAGCTGAGTAATGAACAACTTGGTGCAGGGTTTACAATAGCATTAAACATTGGTTTAGTACATATTCTGCCAAAATCTATGTTAAATCCATAGAAACAGTGTTAGTTTTTTTTTCTTGGACAGCCCAGTTTTGGGCTGTAAGTGTGCATTAAATCCTTGCTGGAAGAGAAACAAGTAATCTGAGCCTCAGCATGATCTCTCCTAGCTTAGCTCTCTCTCTTATTACAGTTGTTCACCCAGACTATTGCTTTGAATGTAGATGAACTTGGAAAAACCTAATGAAGCCAGGAAAAAAAGGTAGAGGTGTCAAACATCACAATGGATCTCTGAGCAGGGAGCACCAGCTCTTCCCATTTCAGCAGTGTCTCCTCACATTCCAACCTTTCTGCAAGTAAATTACTGAAGCAAGCACTTACAGCTTCCTTTTATATTAATCAACATCCCTTTTTCTTCATGGGTGATAATTGCTCTTGACTTTCACTATGTGAAAACCAGTGAGCCAAATCCACTGCTGACATACACAGCGGGAACATCGCTGTGAATCGGGCTGACATACACAGCGGGAACATCGCTGGGAATCGGGGGGGACGTGTCAGGTACACTTGCTGGGGCTGGAAGGTCCTTTGCATGGCTTTCCTCGTGTGCCCAGCACCTCCACAGCACTAAACAGGGCTACTGGGACACAGTTACTTTCCCTTTTAAATGGAAAGCCTCAGACATGGTGTTTCCTTGTCATTTTTGTTAATTATGATCTATACTTACAAGGACTGATTTGAGCGAGCTGTCAGCAGTGCAGGAGGAGCAGTGGCAGAGCTCTTCAGTCCTTTCTCCAGGGATGTGATGATATTAATAATATCATCATTTTCTATTTTTTTCAATCCATTATAAAATCCATGAAGCATAAGAACAAGCCTTTGAAATACCTTCATGGAAACACCTTTTCCTCTCTGACAGGAGCTGGTTGCTGAGGGAAGGGACTAATTAGGTACTCTCAGATAGGCAACTACTCTAAGTATCAGGCAATTATTTGCTGGATTTTTTTTTGTCTTTAAAAAAGTCAGGGATTTAAACAGTAGATGCAATACATAATTACTGAGGAGAATTCTGAAATGCTTAGGCAAAATGACACATGGCATCTCAGTGGGATAAATCTGTCGAGATATGGGTACATATTTATTTATTTATCCATTCATTTCCTTATTAATAATTTATTTATTTGAAGCTGTTTTCATTTCCCCTGCTTATCTTTTTTCCATCCAGCTATCCCAGCCTTTCAGCATTTTGAACAGTGGTCAACCTTTAATGGGTTGGTTGATCTGTAGCTCAGAAGTGATATTCCCAACACTAAAGGACATGGGGAGGGTGTCTCAGCAATCCAGCTGGATAAGTGATTACATTGCTTCTGTTGAAAGCATCCTTCAGAATATTCTTTCCTCCAGCAAGGTGATGCTTCCCATGCTTTTCTATCTAACAAACTGGCAGCCAAGTGGCTCCTCAGTACTAAGGGAGCAATTTCTACTGCTTCTCTTTTTATCTTTTCATGGCTTAGGGGTTGCTGGCAAAGGGACAGAGGGGTTTGCTCTCTTGCTGCAGCAGTAAATGAGATAACAGTCAGCAAAGTCAGTACCAAGACCTCGATTAAAATCAGCCAGGTTATCTCTTCACTACTGTCAGGAACTGTCTTTATTAACAAAGCGCCTTTAGTGCAGCAGCAGATAGAGAAAGAAACCACTTTTAGAAGCTGCTGCTTTGAGATAAAAAAGTACCCAAAGCATCCCTGCAATTTGGGATAAAATGCTATGCTGTTATTCCCTTCCTTACCTCTCATTGTTTCTTTCCTTGTTTCTTTCCTGGTGCTTTTAAATTTTTTAAAACATGGCATTTTAAAATCTATAAAAATATGTATCCTGTATTTTTTGAGCAGATTAAAAATGCTAGAGGGTTTAGAAGAAAATACATTCTCAAACTTCAACTTAGTTTGGCAGGGCCTGTTATGGTTTTATGAATTCAGAAATATCTGGGCAGATCCTCCTCTATGATAAATTTAAACTCTGTGGCTATGACAATTAATATAAGGTGGAAATATGCTCTCCATAAACTAGAAGACTATTTGAACAGCACTATTACTTGTTCTTCAAAGGCTATCATAGAATCATAGAATCATAGAATCAGCTGGGTTGGAAAAGACCTCTAAGATCATCAAGTCCAACCCTACTGTGGTTACTAGACCATGGCACTAAGTGCCACATCCAGTCTCATCTTGAAAACCTCCAGGGATGGTGAATCCACCACCTCCCTGGGCAGCACATTCCAATGCCTGAGCACTCTCTCTGTAAAAAAATCTCTTCCTAATATCCAACCTAACCCTCCCCTGGCAGAGCTCGAGTCTGTGCCCTCTTGTCCTCCTGCTGGTTGCCTGGGAGAAGAGACCAATCCCCACCTGACTCCAACCTCCTGTCAGGGAGTTGTAGAGAGTGGCAAGTCTAATCATCTGAGTTATCGATTAAAGAAAAACTTGGTTTATTCCAGACAAAAGCTGGTTCTTCTTCAGTCCTGCTGTTTGCGCAGAAAAAGGAGAGCTCTTCCTAAACTGTGGATCTCCTGTTCATAAATAAGCAGAGTTACTAAATATTCCTTACATTTTATGCCTGTTCAAAGTTAGAATCACTGACAGCATTGATTAATAGGACAGCACAAAAGTGGAGCTATGTTATATTAACATTACATTACTGTGTTACTGCTTATACCCTGAAATGTTGCAAGTTTTCCATGTATACAGTGCATTAGAGACACTAATCTTCCTGCAGAGGCCACAAGTGAATAAATGTGTTCCAGCCCAATGTACAGTCCTCATAAATCAGCTCATTATCTCTTAGGCATCAGTATATGTAATTGAAATCGGTGTCATGTTTATAACCCCTGCTCACAGAGCATGTGTGTGGAAATGGGCTAAAAACTGGTGAATGGATATTTTGACCTTAGCTGACCTTCATTTAATCATCTTTCATACAAGAAGAAAATAACTGTGTTAAAGAAGAAATTAATATCATTTCAGTGAGTTATCTCCAGTAGTCTCATAAGGTCATTCATGAATTTCAGCAATCACAGTGGATGCCCTTCTCATGTGTGCTGATTGAGAGGTCAATACTGGTATTTTTTGACTTGTTTTTAGAGCTTCACAATGATTTGTTGAATGATTTATTATTTTTAAGTACTTCACTAGAGTGTAGCTTAACAGAATAAGAGAAATGGAAATTTATGTCAGGAACATAGGAAAGGGCTGAGCATCTCTATTACACAGTTTAGGAGATTATGCATGCAGTACCACATCACAGAAAGTGTGGAGAGAATAGAAACACAGCAGCTTGGCGCTCACCCCCGCGGGAGGCTCTCCTGTTGTCTCAGGTTAGCTCCCAATTCAGCCAGGAGACAAAGGAAGGTCCTGAGATGAAAGTCCAAACCCACAATCATCTCCCTACACAGCAGGAGGAAGTTGCCAGACAACACCTAAGTGTTGTATAGCTCTGTATTGACCCCAAAGGCTTTTGATATGAGCAAACAGACTGATGTGGCAGGGCAGGAGCTGCTCTCCATCACCACAGGGGAGTAGGGGGGACCCTCCAGGAGGAGGTGATCCTTTGGCAGCTCCAGTGAGTGGCACAGGACAGGCTGGAAGAGGGATGGTTGCCCAGCAAGGTGGAAAGACCAACTCCTACCATGACCTCACACTCACAGCCACAATATTTATCATCCCTCTGTCACCACTGCAAAGGGACTGCTGGGGCAGCCATGGGTGTGCATGTGGTGGGGAGGGAAGAACTACATCAGCCTCAGGAAAGGGTAGAGCCACGGTTTAACTTAGCCACTCCTGCTACCTCCTGAGAAGTGATTGTAATGTACACAGTTCTGTACTTAACACTCATGGTGTTTAATTTTCTCAGTAGGGAAAAGTGCTGCAAGCCTTTCCAAGGTAAACAAACCTCGGCTACTTTGTGCTGTGGGCACATGCCTTACCCAAAGCCTGTGGCTTCTTCCCCCACAGCTTTTTTTTACAATACCTGGCCTTTTCCTTCTGCTTAGACAACAAAAATCCCCTGCAGCCTTCCCCTTACCCCCCACCTCAGCTGCTGTAACTTCCCCTCACACAGCTGTGCAAAGATGCTCACTTCCCTCCAGCAACACCCAACAGAGCTCTCTCCTCCCTACCCCTCCAAGTCCCAGCACACATGTGCTTGGCTTTTCCAGTGTCTCAGGTAACATCCACTGCCATCCACTTTGAAGGTTCTCATTCTTGTCATGCTTGGACTAAAGGGAGACCCTCATGTCCCCTTTCTGTGATTTAATGTGGTCACTTCACCTTCACCACTCCAATCCATCAGCTAAAGGACTCCCCACACTTCCCAACAGCTCCATTTCTGCTATCCTCTGCTGCCTTTACAGTCACTTCATGTTTCCAGTAACACACTGGCTCCCTAATAACTTTCTGTTCTGGAATGAGTTAAAAAGAGAGAAATCCTTAATATGCAGAAAAATAATTAAATTTTGGACTTTTAAAGCAAAAGTTATGCCTTCTCTGTGGGCTGACCAGAGCTTTCCCCTGACTGCTCCAGCCTTGGTATTTTTTTTAAGAGGGAGACAAAGAACACAACATACTCTGTGTCTCACTGCAAAAAAAGTCTTTATATCCAGGGGTACAGGTAATGATGACAAATAAACACTTTCCTGAGTTCCTCCCAAGCCTGGACATGTTAAGACAAGACAGATCAATGACTTATAGACCAGGCTACCTTCCTCAAATGAGAGAAGCTATTGAGTGTCTCTGCCAAGACTGTCACTTAGAAATAAGAGACAGAAAACTTCCAATATTCTCCTTAGGTAATTTTTTAAACAAATACTTTGCTTTTTGCATCATTTAATAATTCCTATGCCAAAGCTGCTGTAAACTTGAATTCTGAATTTCAGTTTGACAGAAAGAAAATTGTTGGCTCATTTGACAAGACTTATTCTGTGCTTTTCATTGACTACAAGCTATAACTGTGAGTTACACCATAGCTACAACTGCTTCTGTTGAGTATGTAACACATATTATGTACATATCTGCCCTTTATTGTCTCCAGTGAAAAAGCCGAGAAAAAATCCAGATCTACTGAAACTCATAGCTAAAATTCCAGTTACTGCAGGTGGAGCTAAAACATCTCCTCCAAGATTTCCACAAGCCACATGCATAAGAAGGTATTTTCCATGCTGGCAAATATATGGTTTTTCACATCTTGTATTTAACCCCCCCAAATAAGGGCTTGCAATTATATTTGCACAACCATATACATTAATCTCTAGCTATCTTATTTTATGTGAATTGCTACTCAAATATTTTATGTCAGTCTTCACTGCAGTTGCCAAATCTCTCACAGTTCATAATATTTTACCTCTGTCAAATAATGGAGGAAACCTGTAAGAATTTAAGTGCAGATTAGATGCAGCTTTGTAGAAACTGATAAAGGAACTTGGCCAGGCCAGCTGCGAGCCATGGAAAGTCAATGCCTGGTCCAGCAATGAGCACATGCAGAGAAAATGCAGAGCAGGGCTGGAAACAGGAGCCAGATCCATGGAGTCCAGCAGATTTCACAGTCCAGCCACCTCTTCTCTACCTACTTGAGATGGTTCTTGGCTGTTCACTGCTTTGGAACTGTGCACACATGAGTATGAAGTATGCCGTTTTCCCTGAATCACAACAGTCTTGCAGGTCCCCTGGAAGTATTCAAGTCCAGGTTGGATAGGTCTTTGAGCAACCTGGTTTAGTGGAAGGTGTCCCTGCCCATGGCAGAGGTGTTGGAACTAAAGGATCTCTAAGGTCCCTTTCAACCCAGACCATTCTATGATTCTATGATTCACATCTTTCTTTCTCTGAAGGTTTTCCTTATACCTGCTGAAACAATGGTTTAGGGAACATCAGTCACTGCTTCAGTTTCTTGCAAAAGGCAACAACAGTGAAATCCCAATTTACGCAGAAATTTAGAAGAACCTTATGTCCCATCCTGATCTCCATCTCAGCCTCAAGCCAAGGGGAAACCAAAAATATGATAGTTGCATTCTGGTCAGGTAAAGGAGAAATGGTCAGGAAATGCCCTTCTAAATACTCAGCATCACATCTATGGCATAATGACAGAGCAGGAAAATGCAAAGAACCCTGAGAACTGGGGTTTTCTTAACCTTTGACTCATGGCAAGGAGTAGAGGGAGGACCTTAAAGACTCCCTATAAAGTGACATCAAAGGGAAGAATGTGACAACCTCAGTGAAACAGCAAATTACACCACAAATCTCAGGAAGACAATGCCTGTGGTTCTTCTGAAAGAAGTTTTACTATAAGAGTGAGCACATGGCAAGGGAATCTGAGGTTAGCCATCAGAGCTGAGCTTTCCAGCACCAGCCTGAGAGGTGAGGCAGGTGAGCACTTTACGGAGGGCAACCAGCTCTAATAAGCCACTGTGCTAATAAGGAGAAAGCTCATTTCATCCACCATTAAATATCCATTAAGGACCTTAATTCTTGCCAGCCTGCTTGCATGAAGCAGAGTCAGCGGAGAGCTCTGTTTATTAAAGTTCACTATTCATTTTTCCCAAAATGGCCTTGTACCCTAAAGGGGAAGGGAAAAGCCAGTGATTCAATAGGTGAATGC
>NW_008657480.1:72194-88525 GCF_000695815.1 Acanthisitta chloris | reverse complement strand
TTCCCTAGTAATAACATAAATGTTAATGGAAGTAGGCTTCCACTTATGTTCTTTGGTCAGCTTAAGGAGCAAAAATACTTTTCAGGCTCATCTGAAAAAAGACTGAATGACTGCCATTCCAATGCTGCCCATGAAACACAGTCCCCACTGACTCCAATAAGGTGTGCTACTCCTAAGCATAGCTAGTGGTAAAAAAAAAAACAGTGATGGGTCTAAGCCCTCAGAAAGATATTAGATCATGAATAATAGTCCCAATCATTCTTCCCCCACAAAATGAAATTACCAACTGCAAGCAGGGTTAGGTAAGTATACACCAACCTTTCCCAAACCTCTTCTTTGTTTTTTCTTAAAGATAGAAAAAAAGATTAACTCTTTACTATGTTCTTAAGAAAGAAAGAAAAATGCTAAACATTTTCTTCTTTAAAACAGAATTTGGAACTAAAAATTCCCACACTTCATGAATTTTTAAAAGCAAACCTGCAACTAAAAATTCCCACACTTCATGAATTTAAATCGCAAACCTGCGATTTAAAAGATCTCTCTCAAGCCTAGATTGATGCCGTGCCAGGGGAAGCCTCACTGCTTGTTCAGCTGAAGGCTAAGCACTAGCTTTTACTATCTTACACCCCCTCATAGCTGTGCAGAGGCACCCAGACCAGCTAGATGAAAATCCACTTGGCTCCTAGGAGCAGTAAAGTTGCCCCAGACATGATGTCCTTGGCTTTTTGTCACACCATAAGTGCATACTGAGTGTTGAGCTCTGTGACAGCATTAGCAAGAGCCTAATGCTGATTTTCCTTGGCAGACATCCTATCAGAGAGCAGCAAGAGAGGAATGCCTGGTCCATGTGGAGTGTGGGGACCTGCAGTGATGCAGGGAGGGAGAGGGAAGGGAGCAGCACCCAAAGTGCCACACAGATTGTGTGAACGTGTGCGTAGTGGCAGAGGGGTCTGAGATGCACCACTACAAAACACATAACAAGTTGTTTGAGTGTGACAGCTTCTAAGGGCTATAAAATCAGATTGCACTAAGTGTGTGAGTCTGAGAGAAACCCCCCTCCCCAGCTGAGTCCTCTCCCACAGTCTGATGTTATGCAAAACCCCAGCAGCAGTACACTAGTCTTTTCTTCCCAAATCCTTGTTTCCAGAGGTCATAGAACAGTGTGTCTGTGTCTGGGATCTGGATAGTTGGGGACCAGAGGCAGAGAGACAAGGCATCGGCCTTCCAGTCAAGAAGCAGCCCAAGATGATTTCCCCATTTTGTTACACAATTCCATGTCTCCTTCTTTAATTTCAGAGAAAAAAAACCCTCTTCAAATACTTCTCTATGATCTGTCCTTAGGGTGTTTATTTCTGCTCAGAATCAGAAGACAAACTATCTGGAACATGCAGTCCTATCCCTAAGTAAGCAGGTTTAAGGGAGTTGTGATTAGCATCAGATAATTCTGGGAGCTTATAGAAAATGAAACCTCTCAGACATTTCAGATTTGTCTCCTGCTGATTTTGGAAAACATTCTTTACACAAACTTAGATCTTGTATCTTTAATTCATATTTTCTGCCTTTACATCAAAAGCAACTAATTAAGTTTCTGAAATTGTTTGAAAATATTGGTTCTGCTACACTTTGTTCTTTTTCTGATCAAAAAGCATGACAAGCTCTACAATAGCTTTCATTTAACTGCTGGCACATCAGAGTACCTCACTGCTTCCAACAGCTACCAGTTTAACAAACTCTTTTGCTCCCTTTGGGAGAAAGTCTCGCCAACCTCAACTAATATTTGGACTTGCAGGTTGTTAAGAGAACTGTATCAGATTTATTTTTATAGCTATAGAAGAGATCATGGCTACTTCTCAGAACTAACTCAGCATTAGAGCCCCAGTTTCAGAGAGGATGGAAATAAAACAGGTTACCATGGTGGATGAGAACTCCTACAAACCAGTACACGACTCCTCAGAGTGTGGTAGGGATATTTGCCACATGGAAGAATTGCTTTTTTGATAGAGCTGATCAAAATTTTTCAGACTTCACTTTCTTAAATGGAAAATATTTAACAACAACAACAAAACCAAAAGCAAAACTCAAAATATTCCAAATCATGATAAAGAACAACGTGGAAACACAGAATCTGCCACAATATCAATATTGTGGTCCCCAATGACATCCAATGTTTTCTTTACAGTGCAAATATTTATCTTTCTAAGTACAGAGACTCACATGAAAATGCCACTTAGGTTTTTATGTAAGGCCAAATGTTTCAGAAAAATCTACCTACTCAAAACACTTCAAAAAGAAGAAAAAGGGTAGGTGGGGGAGCTATTTTCCCTGCTCTTAAAAAGGACAATGCAGGGACCTAAACTGATTTCAGATTTAAACAAAACAAAACAAAAAACCCAAACCAAACCAGAAAAAAAACCAGGTTATTTTTCAAATGGTCTTTGCATTGATTAGCATCAAAGAAGGAGATTGTGCCCATGATGCTGCACTCCAGCTCCAGCAAACATGTGAGGATGGAACTGGGAGAACACAAGAGACCCTCTATAAAACAGTGGCTGGATTTTGTCTGTTTGCTTGCTTTTCACTGTTTTAAAACCTCCTGATGGAATATGTCAAATGCTTTTGACTTCTGCTGATTCCATGGGAGCAGAGGATGCTTAGCTCCCAGAAGACAGGCTCTGTAATTACCATCACTGCTGTGATCAGTATATTGATCTGCAGTGAAACAGCACAACATCAGCATACGTGAGTGTTTCTCTTATCTTCAGGATGAAGGCTTGGAGAGTTTATCTTCCTCAGAGAGTATCTCCTTTATTTTTTTGCATGCAGACCATTAAGAATATTGACAAGTTAGTGAGATTTTATCAGAATGGGGTTTTTTTTAGAAAGAGTAAATATCTCAGGGATGCATTAATTTTTATTTATAAGGGAAAAAGAGTCTTATAACAAAAAACTGTAATCAAGCACTCAAGCCCAAATACCTTATTTAAAACTCCTAAAACTTATGAGCATGAGAATGCCAAATTATCTAGTTTTGTACAACCTTTTGGATACTTTTTCATATGTATATTTACAGGCTACGTCCAAGATAGGTCTGTAGCTTGCTCTAAAATTAAACTGCAACGGCTACATTCTCCTTTCATTGATATGCCAACCACAACAGATATAAGAATAGGCTGTGCTGTTCCCTTCTTAGGCATATAGCTTTGAATTCTGCACCTAGTGTTGCTCCTTTATATGCTGCATTCATTTGCTTTTTGCTCCTGGCAGATAAGCTGAGCGCTATTAATATGAATTTCCTTGCATAAATATGTTAATATGGTATGGCTAAATGCAGATAAGTAAGGAGCTGGAATGAAAAGTCCTCTACCCATCCAGATTTTCAGCCATGTTCTGCGTTTTTTGCTGTCTCTTTTTCAAGCACTTTAAGATTTAAACTTTCCAAAAATGATAAAAAATTTATCCTGAAGAAAAGCCAAACAAAAAAGAAGAGAGGGGTTTATTTGACCCTTCTTTTCAGGGAAATACACTCAGAGACTCAGTACCTGAATCATAGTTTCTGTTACCACCCTAAGGAGAATAGGAGGGGGTTTTTTTTGAGTAAACTCCCTTAATTTGCCTCCATCCATTTCCTAGAGTAGCAACAGTCTAGAAAATGTCAGATGTACCTATACAGAGAATTAATCACATTAAAATTATAATAGGCATTTGAAACAACCTTTGTACTAGTTAATTAGATTGCATGTAACGTGATAATGAGGTCACAGAAACTAATTTGATGACCTTTGTCACAAATGGCCATTAATTAATGTATAATTAATCTTCACATTCATCAGACACATTGCATCTGAGTTGTACATGAAAACAAAATTAGGACACATCATATTCGTGTTATATATGATTGTTGATTAAATGGTTATCATATTTAATGATTCCCAAATTATCATGCAAATAAGCAATGAAAGTAATCAGATAACAATGATTGGCTCAGTGTTAGAGTTTGTTCAGTGTGTGACTACAAGCTAAATCTAAGTAGCTGTTTGAACACAATGCCAGTGTGTGACTACAAGCTAAATCTAAGCAGCTGTTTGAACACGATGCAGAGACTAACCAGCACATCCTAAAATAGCATCCATTGTTTACAAAACCAGGGTCTTTATCTTCTGATGAAGCTTGGATTTCATAAAGGAGAAAAGAAGAAACAACTATAAGCAACGACATCATTTCACATGGACTTTTGATGAGATCCTAGAATTATAGAATGGTTTGGGTTGGAAGGGACTTTAAAGACACTCTAGTTCCAATCCTTCTGCCATGGGTAGGGATACCTTCCATTAGACCAGTTTGCTCAAAGCTCCATTCAACATGGCTTTGAACACTGCCAGGGATGAGGCATCCACAAATTCTCTGGGCAACCTGTGCCAGTGCCTCACAGGGAAGATCCCCAGAGTCACTGACATAACTTGTCACACATTATGAGAGTGAGGTAAAATAGCTCTAGATCCATGGATTTTGAGTGTAATGCCCTCCCATTCCCTCCCTTGGTGAACACTGTCTCCTGCACAAGCTCATAATCCCTGGGTCAGGTAGTTGGTCTGGTTGAACACTTAACCTCCAAAGACCTCCTAACCTGAGGTATGAAAACCTGAGAGGTCACAGGGAGTCTCACAACCCCACTGAAATATACAGGAAAGGAAGCAAGGAAGAAGCAAAATGTATCCAAGTTCTTTTATAAGATGAACTGGGGACATATCAAACCAGGATTATCAGAAATGATCTGCGTGTGAGTTTTGGCAAAAGTGAGAGGAAAAAGCTTCATTACACATTTTTAGTTTATATGCAAAACCTTTCTCCAGGCTTTGGTGGCAATACTGAAAATAGATAGATTGCCCTGTACTTCTCCTCTCTGTGCCCTTAATCCCTCCTCCCTCAGCACAGTATGAAGAACAAATATTAGCAGAGCATAATGGCCAGGTCAGCTGCAAGCTCTGAAAGTGTGGATTTAAAATATGGGATGAACTCAGCAAAATGACTTAGATGTGCTACATCTTGACCAATATTATTAATGAGGGAAATGACCTACTTTCTTGCTTCATAGATGAGGATATAACTCATAAATGAGCAATAATAGATCAGGGCTTAATGTGGGGAGCTAGCAAGAAGCAAAGAGCTGGCTTATGAGACACTAGGTGTTGTGTTATCCACAAGAGAGTTAATCAGAGAGCAGATGGCTAAAATGGATCAGCTTCTACTTTTTTAGGAAATCTACTTTTACAGGATCTTTTATGTATTAGTCATGAGCATAGGTGGTGGGAACAGTGGAAAAAACAACAGGAGAACAAAGACATTTGGAAAATCAACAGTGATTGGAAGAGATGGGGAAAAAAACAAACTGAAACACTAGACCTGAACAAATTACTATTGAGGCAGAATTATCCTCCAACTCTATAAGGGGAAAAAAAGGCTTAATGGTCCATAAGCAGGTCAGAAAAAAACCCATCAAACCTCTTCTGGTCTTCCCTGTTCCTGTACTGACAGGCAGCCAGGATGGTCCTTGGTTCTTGGGTTCCTCTTGGCTTCCCCATCTACTCACACTGAAATGTGAGAGAAGAAGTGTTTTGCAGAGATCTGTTAGGAGGTCTGTTAGTGCTACAAGGTAAGGTTTTCCTTAGACGTTAGCAAATCCTGTCCTAAAGAAACTGCCCATAGAGTATGTCTGCACTGTCAAATCCCTGATGTCCAACACTTCTAGTTCAAGCCTCAGAGAAATCACTCCCAGATCACCATAATCTGAGCAATCATTTTTGCTTGGTCATAAGAAATTCTTTTAAAAAATTCTAAATGTTGAGACCTGATAATTTCTAGGAAATGGTTGTAAAAATAGTGCTCTATTGTTTCTAAATGATTTCCAGATCAAAACTCTTCAATTTTCAAATTAAAGCTTCAATATGCAAGCATTTATAAGTAGCAGCTTTCTTCATGTCAATAGCTTTATTGAATTTATGTTCTGAGTTCAGAAAATGAAACCATGTCCCCTCAGCGTCGCAGCCTCAAGCTGGGACCCGGATTGTGCTCTGTCTCGCATTACACCAGTTACAGAGCTGGACTTTCATTACCACCAGAGCTAATCAAAGACATTGGATCCAAACTGTTTTGACAGAACATTGGCTACTTGACAAAATTAATATTTTCCTGAGAATGTTTTCCAGAGGGAAAGTCAACTTCTTTGTGTAAAAGCAATGCTCCCCTTTCATTTTCCCTCCCACAAGTTTGGGCACACACACACATATATAACTTGGAGGCAGAGATGCCACCATATGTCTCTAGTGCTATTTGCACTGATGTCCTCGTGCTACATCACCTCTTCTGTGTTCATAGAATCATAGAACTATCAAGGTTGGAGGAGATCTCTAAGATCATCAAATCCAGCCATTAACCTGTCACTCTGCTGTAACCCCTAAACCACAAACTATATCCTCCAGTGTCAGATCCAGATGCCTCTTAAACATTCCACCACCTCACTGGGCAACCTATCCCAGTGCCTGAACACCCTAACTGGGTAAAACATCTTTTCTAACATCTAATCTGACTATCCCCTGTCTCAGCTTTTGACCATTCCCTCTAGTCCTCGCACTAGAACTGATCTACCAAATGAGAAGGCAGATTAGGATGCTTCACAGGAAAGAGCATCCAGGCAGAAATCCAGGGATTAAAAAATAAATAAATTAAGAATTAGCAGCCTCCTGTTCTTCATTTTCCATAGCATACTGCTACAGCTTTCTGAGTCCATTTTGGGGATAACTGAAAACATTTGGGTTTCTGAGAAGTTAAAAATTTCTTTTAAAAATGTCCCTCTGTTTGTGATTAGGTATCATGCAATATTTTGTTGTCATTGGTAAAGCTGATGAACAAGAACTTACTGAAGCATATTATTGCCCTGCAAAGGAGAAATAAAAATTGCTTTAAAATAGTGCCAAGTTCTCTGATCGCCTACAGAGACAACTGAAAATATAGAGTAAAATTTAAAAATACCAGGTTTGCAATCAAGACTAACATCTGAAAATGCCCCTTCGGCTAATGTTGAACATGCCGTTTTTAAAAATCCACATTATCATTTATTGCAATATATAGTTATAATTATCCTTTGGATTTGAATAGAAATAGCAAGACCAACACTAACAGAGTATGTAATATCTGGCAGGAAATATGCAATCACACAAGAACTTGTGCTCATTGTTTCAAAATTGAAAGTAAAAATAAACCTTTAAAATCAGGGACTTATTCTGTCTACCTAATGCAGCCAGTCTCTTCATGCTCACACAGCAGTAATGCCCAATTTTAGGTTAATATACCTTTTGGATGACTTCCTTCTCAACTCACCCAGTCCACGTGAGGCGCTTGAGCATCAGAGTGTGGTGAGAGTCCCTTGATTCAATCAGTACATGCTCTAGCTGTTCAGTGTTTACAGACCATTACGCAGTTGAAGGTTTATCCTCAGACATAAAACTTTTTGATAACAGTAGGCAAGGGCTGGAAGAAAATGTAGGACTCAGCTCTGGTTTTTGGGATGGGTGTTGGAAATGATTTTGTCATTACACAGTGAAGCTCTGTGCTGGCTAATTTACACAACTTCCCTTGGTGATGAAAAAGTCCTGTGTAAGTTGTAGGCTGCTATATCTATGTAATTAATATAAGTAACATAATATTTTCATAGAATCATAGAATCAACCAGGTTGGAAAAGACCTACAAGATAATCAAGTCCAACCCTACTGTGGTTACTAGATCATGGCACTAAGTGCCACATCCAGTCTCATCTTGAAAACCTCCAGGGATGGTGAATCCACCACCTCCCTGGGCAGCACATTCCAATGCCTGATCACTCTCTCTGTAAAAAATCTCTTCCTAATATCCAACCTAAACCTCCCCTGGCAGAGCTTGAGTCTGTGCCCTCTTGTCCTGCTGGTTGCCTGGGAGAAGAGACCAACCCCCACCTGACTCCAACCTCCTGTCAGGGAGTTGGAGAGGGTGATAAGGTCTCCCCTGAGCCTCCTCTTCTCCAGGCTGAACACCCCCAGCTCCCTCAGCCTCTCCTCATGGCACTTGTGCTCAAGTCTCTTCACCAGCCTCGTTGCTCTTCTCTGGACCCGCTCCAGCACTTCAGTGTCCCTCCTGGACATATTATAGGTATAATGTTATTATTGCAATACTTTGGAGAGTACCAAACAGACACACATTGAATCAGGTACTGGCATTCCACTGCCAACTAAGCTAAAATACATATGTTTGAAGAGAGATATCAAATTTGAATGTGGGCTAGGATCTTTTCTCTTTGAGCTTCCTGGATGAAAGGCACTGTAAGGCTAATAAGTGTTAGGTCTGCGATGTATTCTTAACACAATTCTAAGAGTAGACATGTTTGGAACATCCATTGCTGCTTTTATCAAGAGAGAATCCAAAAGCCCCCATTAAGGCCAAAGCTAAGAATACACACTGCTTGCTGGCGAAGGCAAGATTGCCCACAAATTTTCATAATTGGCACTATCATATCGAATTCGACCTATGATTTATTTCAGAGCTCCCTGTAAAATAAGTTGATAGAAAGGGGCAAGTAGCTATGATTGGAAATCTTGGTTCATTTCCCTCCCTTGTTAACAGCCTGAGCATGGAGATTATGGGAATGAGAGGAAAAGTGGAGGATTCTGCTGGTAATTCTCTTATTTACATAGTAAGTTTCAAGTCCAATATCTCACAGTGTGGTCTCAGCTCTCACTCATCCCTTACCTGCTTCTAATTTATTCAATTCCTAAAGTTAATTTTCTTATTCATGTGAAAAGATACAATTAAGAAAGTGAAATTTAATTCATGTCTTTCCCTCTTCAGAGTCTCCAACACTGGAGTGAGAAACAAAGATCTGCCTGAATTCACTGTTGATTTTGTATTAAATAACTTACTGTATGACCTTAGTGCTAAAATTTTTCTTTTCTGCTGTAGGATATTAATGATTAATATCAAAGTGGCACTTTGAAGGATAGCACCAACTCAGGCTGTCATAGCCAACATACAAATTGAGGGACATATGCATATATGCTATTATAATAAAGCAGTTATAATAACCTGCAGTCACCCTAAAGGATGAGAAGACTAAGAGAGGGGAGAAGACAATTTTCCTTTGGTAGATAGATATAAGGAAGGCAGCCACATGCCATCAATTATTCCTTAACAAAGCAGTGCCCTCCAGTATCCTGCTCCAATGACCAGGCACCAAAGGTTGCAGGGTCAGTGGCATTTTGGGAAAAGGCTCCGAACCACCATCAGCAGCATCAGATCAGAGATAAGCCTGTTTTGCTCCAGGCTGCATTTGTTCAAATTAAATTCTTTGATGAAAAATCCACCCTCAAAAATGCAAATTGCTGTTGCAAGCTTACAGACTTTTGGAAATGGGAAAGCATGGATGCTCAGCCAGGCTTGGCATTGTTTCTTCTCCAAGCAAGGAAGCAAGAAAGAAAAAAATCCCCAACAAACCAAACCTTTGCTAAAGTGCTGGGATAAGGCAGATGTAGAACCACTCAGAAAACCTTTCTATATATTGATTTCATGGTCTAAATACCCTTCTTTCATCCTGACTGTTCCAGGAGTCCCAAGCCTGAGTATTTTTCCTTTTTCACACAGTGGTGTCTGGGATGCAGCCAGAGGATGCCAGAGTTGGACAGTCAAAGGAGCAGAGTCTGAGGATGCTATGTATATGAGGCAGACCAGAATTTAGCTTCCATTCTAACATAGGCATCTCATTCCTTGATAGAAAAAAAGAATGTAAATATCACTAAATAATGGAGGTACAAACAGAAGAAAAGCTTATCTGCTCTTCTCCCACAGTCTGTGTACTCAGCTTTCTTGAATGGGTCTCCATAGTGCGGCATTTTTCAATATTAGATATGTTGGTGTTACCATTTAATTCATTACCCAAGGGTCTGTAGTGTAAAATACAATTTTCCTGCTCGGATTCCAGCCATACCTGCCATGCATAATAAAAGCCACACATTCATTTCACAAAACTAAATCGAGTTCCTTTCGGGGGCATGCTTTTATAGATGGCTGAATCTGCAGAGCTTCTGATTAGACTAGAATAAAAAGGGAAAGGAAAAATTTTCTCCCTGTGGATATTTGTTCACAGTGTTACAACAGCTTCTGGGAAGGAGACTTGCCTGCTTCTTTAAATAGAGTGTTAGTTGTCAGCCATGTGTAACACACAATTAAGTGTGAGACAATTACTCCACTGTCTGCAGACCAAGGAGTAACGTATGCATGGAGCTGCGTTCTGGCTTGTTAACATGCTCGAAAGCAGCTTTGTGCAGCTGCCACGAGGCTTTCCCCCTCCTTGCTGGCTAATTTCAAGAGCTGGCCTGGCTTAGTGGGCTTAGGAAGGATGATGCCACAAGCCCAGCACTGAAACCCCTCTCTGAGCTGGGAGATGACGGAGGCACCACCAATCTTAGCTCTGTGATACATGTTGATTTTGGTGACATCTGTAGCTCAGTGTGACCTGCCAGCTGGGGTGTCCAGCATCCTGGCTGAAAAAAGCTGCTCAAGGGGTCCTGGCTGACAACCCCACTTGGAGGCATTCCAACTAGGTTTGACAGCACAAGTACAAGCTCCTCACAAGAACAGTTGTTGCCTATTGAGCTATTAATGTATATTAATGATTAGTGGTTAATGGTTTGACACGATTATCTTAGAAGGCTTTTCCAACCTTAATGAATCTATGATTATGTGATTTATTATATCACTGTTTGTTTATTTTTCCCTGAAAGGACTAGAAGGAAAAGTCATAAGCTGAGACAGGGGAGATTCAGATTAGATGTTAGGAAAAATGTTTTCCCTGTTAGGGGCTTCAGGCACTGGAATAGATTGCCCAGGAAAGTGGTGGAGTCACCATCTGTGAAGTGTTTAAGAGACGTCTGGATCTGATGCTGGAATATATAGTTTAGGGTTTAGGGGTTACAGCAGTGACAGGTTAGTGGTTGGACTCAATGATCCCAGAGGTGTCCTCCAACCTTGATGGTTCTATGAGTCTATAAAGTGGCACTCTGCACTGGGCATATGGAGGAGCTGCACAGTTCTGCCCTGAATTTAAAGGTAATTAAATGGGATCTGTGGTAGCCCAGCACCTCAGAGGAGCAGGCACTAATTGCCAAGCAGTGAATGAAGCCCTGAAAAGCACTGAGAGCAGGAAAGTTAGCTATGATGCCACCCAGAAGATTAAGAAGCTGTCACGCTTGCTCATTAGCCGTAAAATCATTAGTCGCCCTGTTTTATAAAATAATAACAACATATAATGCTCTCTGCAGGTTATACTTCTTTCTCCACTAAATGTAACACAAGTTCATAATAGGGAACATAAATATTCCAGCATCTCTGAAAAGTGCATGAAAGAAAGCACTGTCCTCAGCTCACCTATCGTCAGGAGTACAACCAGCTTGAGAGCATAGAAAATCAGAAGCATCTATATGAAGATGCATGCAACTCAAGGCCAAGAAGAAATCCAATAAGTATCTCCAATATCTGCTGAAGGCTGCCATCCTCTGTCCCAGGACTTCATGGGAACCTCTCTGGAGTCAAGCAAATTATGACTTGCATTCCCTGGGTTTCAGTTGTGTCCCAAAACCATCTGACTGCAAAAAGGCTTTACCATTGCGAAGGTTTCAGGAAAGGGCTCACACTCCTTATCATATCTGCTAGTTTTTCATATCACTGGGCTAGCGCAGGCATAACATATCAGCAAATGTTCGTTTTGAACTCACTTGCTTTGTGTCAGGGGTTTAATACCATGTGGGGTTCACTGTGCCTGTTTAAGTACAGTCAAATTAGAACCATAGCACGTAAGAAACATCAGTTTGCAGAAGGTGGGAGTTGTGTGTGTGTGTGATTCAGCAAGAGAAATAACTCCCAGGACTCCTACTGTCTTATCAAGTGATCTTGAGATTATAGTGGCACGGTTAATTTTGGATACTACACTTCTGATAGCTGAATAAATAGCTCAGTAAATAAGGACAGAATCTCATCAATCACTCGTTCTGATCTGCAGTTAGATTCAGCATGTAAAGTAAGATTTGAATTTTCATCCATTCTGTAGGGAATGAAAACATTTGAACAAAATGTGTTCACACATTCCACTAAGACTGTCCCAAAGTGGTTCAACCAGAATCCAGACTTTTGGGTGCACTTACACCTAGTGCCCACAAATAAAACTCTTTTAACACAAACCTTACAGGATGTTTAACTTCATCTAATAAAAGCTAGCAACAACAAAGAAATTCAGCTATGGTTAACTTTTCTTCTTGCCCTCTGTTCCTGATTAACTCTGCTGGAACATCTATAGTGTGCATTTTGCAGCTGTCCCATCAGCAATAAAGGAAGTTTTTACATTTGCAATAAAGAAAGCAGTTAATATACCTCACAGACTTGATCTTCATTCCCAGGCACTGCTTGCAGAAACATTTCTGAATGTAATCTGGCATTCGCAGAATTTCACAGGAGCATGGACACACTCCCAGAGAGATGACTACAGCCCCATCTGAAGAACTTTTAGGCAGAAAGAATTTAGGCTCAGCTGAGGCTTATTTATCTCCACCCTGTTCCTTCCTTCAAGGAAATGTGCCACAAAGCAGCAGGAGCAGAGGGAACACTTCCCATCAACTCCTGGAGTGTCCTTTTTCAGGCTTTCTCTACCTTCCCCCATCAGCTTATCATTAAAACATACATATATAATGGAAGAACATTTAGTTAAGCTTCTTGGCACTTGCATTAACAGAGCTACATTCACAACACCAAATCAGACAACATTTCCAGGGTGATCTGCTGAAAACCTTATGAGAACACAGGCAGATGCACTAATAGTGTGTATATCATTAACTCCAAGCTGATAAAACATTAACTGCTTAATTCCTGCCAAATATACCTCCTTCAATGCTATGTTACTGTTTGATGATTACCTGTCAGAAACTGACAGTAGTGTAACTTAGATTAAATCACTTCAGAATTTGTGGAGTTTGGAGCACTTACTTGACTTAAATAAAGAAGGAATCCTTTCAAACAAAGTGCAACATTTCAGAAGTTAGCTGATTTTGTATTTTCCTATATTATTGGAATCTATTACTTCTTGGCCAAAATATTTTTGGCCCTGACTCAATAGTTTATTGAGTTTCAGAAAGTCTGAGGAAGAGGAACAATTCACCAAGGCATAGTCTAGAGTGCCTGGCAAGGAGTTTGACAACAAAAATTGGGGTACAGCTAAGGAGATGTGCAACCCCATATGGTTTTCCATCTTTATTTGTTCTGATCCAGCTGTACAAAGTGTTCCATTATGGCCCTCTGGATGGCTCTGTGATCATTTAGTCAATACCAAGATCAACTTCCAAGTACAGGGAGAAGGGGAGAAGGCCTCTGCCATCTCTTCTTCCTCAGCTGTTGGCAAGTGTAAAGTAAATCCTGCAGTCAAGGTCTACCAGTAAGGGAGTTCTTTATCATAAACCTCTCTCAGCTCTGTGCCAGGACAGCATTTCACCCCTGATTGTGCTACCACTGCTGTTTTGGTCATAGTATAATAGAAATTAACATATGCATATATATATGTGTATTGCAAATATACTATCCAGGTAGGTAGAACTATGACTGTATAACTGTATTCTCCTTGTGCATCTAACCCATCTCCATCTGAATACACATATATCTTGATTTTAAAGAGATTAAATTCTACCCAATGGACCTTGTAGGCACCTTGTGCCTTTTTGGATGCTGATACTTGATTCCTTATATCAGGAAATTCACCAAAAATACCCAAACCTATTTTTATTCCTGAGGTCAAATTTAGCTTGTGTTTGGATTCAGTAAGAGTCTGATGGGCAGTTGTACTTGCCCCACAGATAAGTAACATACACAGTTCAATTCAAGCATGTAATTCATGGTCACTGCTTAAAGGTTGTATTTCATTTGATTTATAGCACATAACAGCCCTTTTCAGCCCCACTTGTTAATTAGCCCTATTAGTAACTTTTTCTTCCACTGTCTTTCATTCACTACATAAAAGAATTTCCTGATTTTCGGGGGCAAGAGGATGAAGTGAAAGCCTTGCAGCAAAATTGGCTTCAGGTTGATTGTCTCCTTGTCTCAACCAGAAGAGTTGCAGCTATGCTAGCAGTCTCAGGAGCTTTGATCCTTCCATGGTGAGAGGATCATGTTCTTATTTTGGTGGAGGGACATAGCAAAACACTCATTAGTCATGACACCTCAGTGGCAAGTGCACACAAGGAAGGGGCCACATGCACTCCTGGTGGGTCAGATATGATGGACACATCTCCATGGATCCTCATTGCTTGGGCAGCTTGTGGTTCCTAAATATCAGGTGAAGAAAACTACCAGCACCACAGGAATATGCTTGGATGAGATCACTGTGGGTGCTGAAGATCATAGAATCACAGAGTGGTATGGATTGGAAGGGACCTTAAAGACCATCTAGTTCCAATCCCCTGCCATGGACAGGGACACGTCCCACTAAAAGAGATTGCTCCAAGACCCATCCAGCCTCGCCTTGAACACTTCCAGGGTTGAGGCATCCATAACTTCTCTGGGCAGCCTCCTCCAGAGCCTCACTACCATCACAGTAAAGAACTTCATCCTAATATCTAATCTAAGCCTGCCTTCTTTCAGTTTTAAGCTCTTTTCCCTTGTCTTATCACTACATGCCCTTGGAAAAAGTCCCTTTCCTACTCTCTTGTAGCACGTTTAGGTACTGAAAGGTGCTCTAAGTTCTCCACAGAGCCTTCTCTTCTCCAGGCTTTACAGCCCTAACTCTCCCAGCCTGTCTCCACAGGAGAGATGTTCCAGCCCTCTTGTCATTTTCATGGCCCTCCTGTGTACTTGAATACATAAGGGAGAAGCTGCGGGGGAAGCTTTGGAGGAGGCTGGAGCAGCTGGTGCTGACAATTGTCCCTCATCTGCCAGCCCCAACACCCTCTCCAGCAGTTCAGCCATGGGTTATTCTATGTCAGCCCTGACCTACTCTGCTGTGGCTCCCCCAATGTCCTTCCTGGCATGGTGGATATGCCTGAAGAATACCCAACAGCTGCAGAAAAAAATAATTAAGCTGGAGTGAAAAACCAAAAGCAAATAACTGGGAGTGAACTCCTGAGTCAGACCTATCCCTCCCCTTCTCTGGCTGGCATAAAAGACTGGTCTTCTGCCAACTCCTTCCTCCTCAAAAACCAACAAAAACAATACTTGGGAGGCAAATGAGCATTCTGCTGGGTAATACTCTAAACCCCTACCTTCAGAATACACTGTCCCTGCTTGCAAGTGGCTGGGCAACACTCAGAGGCCATCTAATTGTCATGGATAGTTCAGCAAACCCCTCTGAAAGCCATGTCAGCCGCTTTTAATTATTTTGCTTCACACTTGGGTGCCTTCAACACAGCAGTGCCTGCAAGGTGTTCTCTGTGCTGATGGCTGCCTGGGAGAAGAGCAGCTAATTTAAAGGTTGGAGAGGGAGAAAAAAAAACCTAACAAAGATCCATTATAGTTTCCAAGGAAAGTAAAATGAAATGAAATGAGAACTGCAAACAATTGCCCTAGTAATCAGCATCATGATTAAGGAAATGGACCAAGGCGAGACCAAAAGATGCATCATAAATCTTCATGATCAGCTCTCCACATGCTGCTCTATTACAGCTGGCTGCTCAGCACCTTATAAATGCCATGCGGTTCAGATGCTGGAAAATGCCAGCTCATGATCACACTGATAAGCCATTGCATCCATGCAGAAGAGCTTCACTCTTCATCTGGGCAGCATTTGGGAGAATCAGGTCCCTTTGAAATATTCTTATAAAGCCAACATAAAACGTCACTTTGCAGAGTTCTCCAGGAGTCCAGGCAATGTGATCCTTATAAAGGCTATAGAATCATAGAATCATCAAGGTTGGAGGAGATGTCTAAGGTGATTGGGTCTAACCATTAAAGTGTCAATGCTGTAACCCCTAAACTCTAAACCACATCCTTCAGCATCTGATCTAGATGCCTCTCAAACACTTCCAGGGATGGTGACTCCACCACCTCCCTGGGCCTAACAGTGAAAAAATTTTCAGCAAGTTTGCTGAGGACACCAAGCTGTGTGGGGCAATTGACATGCTGGAGGGAAGGGATGCCATCCAAAGGGACCTAGGCAGGCTTGAAAGGTATGCCAATGCAAACCTCATGAAGTTTAACAAAATGAAGTGTAAGGTCCTATATCTGGGCCATGGCAATCCCAGGCACAGCTACAGGTTGGGTGGGAAAGTAATTGAAACCA
>NW_008657480.1:70413-71708 GCF_000695815.1 Acanthisitta chloris | reverse complement strand
AGGCTGAGGGAGTTGGGGCTGTTCAGCCTGGAAAAGAGAAGGTTGTGTGGAGACCTCAGAGCAACTTTTCAATATCTGAAGGGGCTGCAAGGAGCCAGAGAGGGACTCTGTGTTAGGAACTGCAGTGATAGGACAAGGGAAAATGAATTCAAACTGAACGAGGGAAAATTTAGGTTAAATATTAGAAAAAGGTTTTTCCCTGTGAGGGTAGTGAGACACTGGCCCAGGCTGCCCCAATCCCGGCAGTGTTCAAGGCCAGGCTGGATGAGGCCTTGAGCAACCTGATCTAGTGAGGAGGTGTCCCTGCCCAGGGCAGGGAGGGTTGAGACTAGATGATCTGTAAGGTCCATTCCAACCCTTAAAATCTATGATTCTATGATTCTATTTTCATATTCTTCAGGCCTATCCCGAGCTCCTAAGGATGTTGTTCATCCCAGAGTCATACTGATGAAGAAGTTACTTTTGTATATAAATAAATAATGTGCTTTCTTTTTTCAGGATGGTGAAGAGCCAAAACACAAAGTAATATTAGCATTGATCAGCATTAATTTTGCCAGCAGTTACGTTTTCCAAATTCTGTTCTCCAGCTTATAATAACATTCTGAAATTATAAGGCACAAGATTCAAATTGCTACTTACACTGACATCAAAATGTAGCAATTACTCTTGTTATAACAAAATGAGTGTGTGGGAAAAGAAGCAGGTTAGTGTCTCTTCTAGGGCTGTTTCCATATAAATCAGTCTTTCCGCAGCAGGAAATGTTTCTTCACAAGAGAAAGGAAATGGAGTTTAGTTCCTACATGATAAAGTTAACTCAAATGCCACAGCTGCCTGTCCTAGGCTTTCTCCTGTATGAACACTGTTTTTCTCTTGAAAAATGGTCATGGACTAGGTATGATTTAAAAAACATGCAACAAACAAACAAGAAATCAGGACTGAAAATCATCAGAGGGATAGGAGGATTTTGAATTGATTCTATTTGCAATTTTCCCATCACATTTTAGCATTACAGTTTTGCAGAGTTAACATCTTACAGGATTGTTCTCTTCCTATCTGTGATTTTTCAAAAATCCTTTAACATTAACACAAAAAAATATGCTTTTCAGCAGTCACTTGCAGCTGGTTTTTTAGCACTTAATTTAATGGAATTATTATGCACTATAATTATTATCTAGTTATTAAATTTATTGCTTCTAGTTCCTAACTCATGGAGATCATAAATGTTACTGCAGTTATAAACTATATATAATGATACACTTTAAAAAGTGACCTTCCTCACTGGTGAGTTCATTTCT
>NW_008657480.1:68905-70377 GCF_000695815.1 Acanthisitta chloris | reverse complement strand
GGAATGAGCATTCAGAAGAGCAATGAAATAAATGCAGGCAAGGAGATGACGGATATAAAGTAGGAACAGTGTGATTTCATGGACATAGTGACAGGTAAGATATGACTCAGATGTAAACTCAATGCAGAAGTGTTTTCATGGCTGAAATATTGCTTCAGTATCTAGAAAAAAAAAAACCAAAAATGTAGAAAAATTGGAACATATCTAGAAAACAAGCTTCCCCCTCTTCCATCTGTCATCTCAGTCATCTCCACCAGAGCATTCACAGCTTGACTCCACAACAACTGCCTCTTTGGATCCGTCTTCCCCCTGCCTACTCGACAGCAGTTGGGTGGCAACAGAAGATGGTACATGCCTGTAATTCAATAGGCACTTGGCAGGGTCTCCTTGTCCCCCCTGGCAAAAGATTGATGTGCTCCCAGGCATTTCTGGGTGTTCCATGCCACGTGGATCAGCAACGCTTATGGACAGCCCCAAGGAATTCTTGGCAGGAACCAAGCCTGGATCCCAAGCTGTGAGATGTGCCTGTGTCCAAGAGCAGCTGGGTCTGGCTGGTCTCTGAGCCAGAGACTGGACTGTCAGCATGTGTGAGTGTGGGACAGACAGGCCAGGGAGAAAAACAAACAAACAAAACAATAATAAGGAAATCTTGTCTCGAACATCACTCCATTGGCATCATTTTGGCGATTATATTTGAAAATCACTGGATTTCTTCTTTAGCGAAAAAATTATCCTTGGCACCAGTTTATCATACACCTCCATCTGTGGGAAGTTCACATCAGACCACAGGAGTGGTCTGAATAAAAAAAGCAACAGGCTATTTTCATAGTGTGTACCCCCAGCTCTTCCCCTTAGCATTTCCCTTCAGTTTTGGATTCCAGCTGCCTCTAGAGCCTTCTTGTGAGCTGTGTCTTATTTTTGGTTTATTTACCCAGAAGATGCCTTTACATTCCCAAAGGCCTCAACTGCATTGACTGCAATTCCTATTAGTTATTACACCGTGTTAGAAAATCCATGAAAGTATCTTCAGCTTGGCAAGAAGGAGATGAAAAATGACTCTGTAAGAAAGAGGGACAAAGGTCGAAGTGCTGGACGTTAGCCTGAAAAACAGTGTTTTGTTAATAAATATGTTGTTTGCCAAGAGTGGCAAACCTTGGAATATCCACTCTGTGGGAAATCTCTTTTCTATCCTATCAAAAGCACTATAGTGCTTTGCCACGTGGACAGAAAATATTCACCCAAAGATCATCTCAGGGCCAAATCCTTTCCCTCTAAGTCAATAAGCAGTCAGAGTATTTGAGGATATTTTGCCAGGGTGAGATTAGCTCTTGGATGGACTTGCAGGTTTTCCAGAATTGCATTGTTATCCATGTGTTCAGAGTAGAATTTATTATATGTCTATCTTATGGAAAAATTATTTAAAGGAGGGTTCCCTTGTAGTGAAAGATCACGACACCGCAGAATCATCCATT
>NW_008657480.1:57246-68890 GCF_000695815.1 Acanthisitta chloris | reverse complement strand
GCTGAAGTGGCATCAGTACCACAAATGGGTTTGCAATATTACAGGAAGAAAGAGGTGACAGCAGAGTGTTGATTACCCAGGAGAAATTTCCTTTATAATAGAAATAATACTCCCCAAGAATCACTGTACTATAGTGATTATTCAGTGTGATGCTGGCTGGAAATAAAAAGGGATTTTTCATTATCAACCCACTTCCACACTCCCAGTTGTCACAGCCTCAGCACCAAAGCCCTTAATGATTTGTGGGTCCTAAGATTAAAAAAGGCTATTCACTGTGTGTCAGCACCTATGCAAAGTCTCTCCTTGCACAGTGGGAATTCTTTCCTAACTGTCAAGACAGTGCCAAAGAGCCAAAACTAATAGGGCTCTATAAATAGTAATATAATAAAGAGAGTGGCAAATTGGCAACTGAATCTTCCAAGTCACAACTCCACAGCCATTATAAAATTAGTGTTTGGAGAAATCCTTGCATTTTAAAGGAGGCCCATCTTATCACCTATGCTAAGAAGGGATGCATTTTCCATTTCCATTGCTCCATCAAGAAAATACTGATGTCCTTATATCAGGGATGAGGGAAATGCAGGAATCAGAGCTATGATGTGGCACTCACTGGGCACAAACAACCTTGAACATGCACAACACAGTCATATGTGCCTCACAGAGGAATAGATGTGCTAAGCAGAGGAACACTGATAACTCAGCTTTGTAGATTTGCTCCTACCTCTGCTGAGGCACCAGAAGACCAGTCCTAGCTGGTGGCTTCAAAAAAAACAAGCAATAATTGCTGTGCGTGAGAATGGTTGCTCAACTCTTTTAACATATGCTCCAGACAGTACAAGTAGGCTTGGAGAGAGATTGAAAAATATAGCCTTGAGACTTTTGGGAAAAGATTCATTGAGCTTTGACAGCATAGAGAGATAGTGCAAACAGCCCAGAGGTCTAACTTATGGCCAAAATTAAATGAATATGATGTTGCTTGTCTGGTTCCACAGGGAGAAAGGTCTGTACCTGAGAACCAGTCTGGCCTGATCCCAGGTGAGTCAGAGCCAGTGAGAACAGAGTTTATTCCCCCAGGTCTCAGGCTGAGACATTTCTTGACCATCTACAGTCAACCCTGCAATGTCACAGCAGGAGTTGCTTGGATGTCATCAGGTCCATCTTGAGTGCTGACCCACACTGTGCTGATCTGGCCACATACAATCCCAGGGAAAGGAAGGAAAACCATTTTTCCCCCCTCATATCCACCCCATCCTTTTTCCATAGGATCACGTTTTGATTTAGCATAAGGTTGGAACAGTGCAGGCAGAAATAGATGAGAAAGAAAATGCAGCACTACTTCTACTACTTCCACTAGCAAGGAGGTAGTGGATGCCCCAACCCTGGCAGTGTTCAAAGTCAGGTTAGATGAAGCCTTGAGCAACCTGGTCTGGTGGGGAGGTGTCCCTAGCCATGGCAGGGGGTTGGGACTAGATGATCTATAAGGTCCATTCCAACCCCTAAAATTCTATTATTCTATGATTCTGTAATAGTTTTCAAGGTACAGATGATATCTTTCATACTCTTCTGTCAAATAATGATAATTAAAAGTTTCGACTGCTTTAATATTTTGCAGCAATTCCCCAGAAAGATTTTTTTCCATGTGCTTTCTGCAAACCTGTATACGTAATCCATGTTGACTGGAAAACAAACTTAAGTATCACTGACACCTCATCACATCTCTCTCTCCCTCTTCCACCATGAACAAGGTACAAACAAGTACAGAGTGTTCTCACTTCCTCTATAATGAGATGTCATTTAAGTAGAATACATCCAAAATAAATGTTAGGTCCAAAACTTACAAAGAAGACACAAATGAGGCAGCTTGTGATTTCAAACACATTTGCTGGAGAATAGAAATGCTTCCTGGGGACACCACACCAGCCACCCACACAGTGTGACACAGCTTCCTGCACTTGAAGGAACCAAGTGAAGCTGGAGATGTCTCACCCAGGCTGCCCACCCATCCTCAACCCTTGCAGCACTGAGCACCTGGAGAGGAAATCTACTACTTTTACCCCACTTGCTCTTGGTATTAGAATCTCTGTGGGCAAATCAGACAGGGTCAGGGCAGCTCATATGAGTCCTAAGCAACTCTTCTGATGAAGAAATGATCTTTTATGGGCTTTTGAGGGCTGGTCGGGTATGAGAATTAGTATTTAACAAAGGAAAATGAAAATAAAATTTGGAAATATCTTCCTTTTAAAAAAAATATAAAACTAACTGCACTATCACTTGAAAATGCATCAGGCAGGCACCACCAGACTCAGCACTTTCATTTGAATGAGCAGCATTACAGAGACCTAAACGGCTTCTCTGCAATCCAGTAGGAAGAAAAGTTTGTAAGTCTTCTTTTCTGCTGCTAAGCCACCCACTCATCAGTTTTATTTACCTCCAAAACCCAGTAATCATATAATTCCTTACAGCTTGTTCCCATATTACAGAAACAATGGTCCAGAACCAAATAATGGAGCAGTAATTTAATCTCAGCTCTTGGATGCTGCCCATGAGCAATGTAAAGAGCCGTGACCACTGCTGTGACTGAACTGCATCTGGGCACACAGTCTGGGGCTCTGCACTGTCCTGCACTGAGCTGCTGATCAGGTACTTGCCTGGCTATTTCAGCCTGCTCGTCCTTGTTTTCCGCTGAATATCGACCATGACTGAACGAAAGGGTGGCCAAGCACTGGAACAGGCTGCCCAGGGAAGGGATTGAGTCATCACCTGTGAAGGCATTTAAAAGATGTGTAGATGTGGCACTTAGGGACATGGTTTAGTGGGAAGCTTGGCAGTGCTGGGTTAACAGTTGGAACTGATAATCTTAGAGGTCTTTTCCAACCTAAATGATTCCATGATTCTGTGACGTCACCCTTTGGTGAATACCAAAGAAAAGACAAGGAAAGTCTAGATGGTTAGGAGCAAAAACCACTTGGTCCATGAAAAAAGCAAGGCTGACCAGAGCAATTCCACACCAGGCACAATAGAGTTCGAAAAGCTGAAGAGCCAGCACATGGCATTAATGCCATTTTAATGCCTTTTTTAAATAGCATTAAAAGCCATTGGCTTAAAAATTGAGCTTATATCCACAGATCAAATCAGCACAATATAGGCACATGCAGAAGTATGGGATTGCTTTTATGAGCTATGGAGAAAATATCCTAAGTAGTTGCGTGAGACTTATGGCAGCAATAATTCAGGGTGAATGGGGTTACAGGTGATATTACAGAGGATAGAGGCAGGGCTTGGTGTTCTTAAAGCAGTCTGGTGTCAGCAGCTGTGGGAAAATGATTTCAAATAGAAGTGGCAGAGACCAAGAGAGGCTGTTGTCATTGAGGTTAGAGAAAAACAGACATTGAGAAACCTCAGCCTAGCACCATGGGAGTATGATGTACCTATCAGCTAGGTACCAAGTTGGAGGATCCACAACATCAACAGGCCAGAAAAGACATGCTCAAAAAAGACATTTCATAAAGTTATACAGGCCAAAAGTAGTTTCTCTTTTCTACTAGAAAGGTAGGTAAATAAGGGGAAAACTGACTAAAAATGTTGCTGTATCAGACCACCTTTGGTGAAAAACCCTCAGAATTTAATAGGCATGTTTTATCCACCAAATCATTATTTCACAGTTTATTTAAAATTCAGAGACTCTTAAGTGAAAAAAAAGAGCAACATTACATGAGATGTATGTATATATATATGTCTGTGTGTATGTGTGTGTATGAATCAACACATACACACACACATAGGCACTGTTTACTTATATATATCCTGCTTTCTTAGGGAAAGCTCCTTTGAGAACCATCTGTTGCCTGATCTCTGACGATGATCTGGCTGAGATCTCCTCAGTGGCAATAAATCCATCCTCATGCACATCCAATCTTGTCGCTGAGTAGAGAATTATGATAACTGATGACTCTCAGGTTAGCATCTAGCTCTGAGTGGACTGGTAGTTTGTTTTCTGCATTAGATCTGTGGCTCACTAGAAAAACAGTTTTCAAGCTCACATTTTCCATAGAGCAGAGATAATTTGACATCTTCTGTCCTGAAGTATTCCAGAAAATTTCACAGAATTTATAAGCTCCATGCATTGAATTTTATTGTTATGCTGTTGCAAATCTACAGTTATTCCATTAATTGTGGTAAAATAAGACTCATCTGGAGCATGTATACATACTCTGTAGCTTTTCTACTTTTCACTGAAGAGTAATGTGGGGGATTTGCACATAATTTCTTTAAGGGAATTCCTAAGCATGTCATAAATCTTTCTCAGAAACAGGTATATATGGTGAGCCAGCTCCACGGCCAGCACCAATGCTTAATTTTTCTGAGAAATATGTATAGAGGTTTTATTAGTAAAATATTACAGGAACAACTCGGCCCAGGTACTCAAGGAATTTACTAAGATCATATAAAAAGTATTTTGTTTCCTTCAAACACATAAGACCTGATCTGTAGCCAGTTATGTCAGTAGGACTTTTTACCACAGAATGTACCTGGTACAGAAGTTGCACAAGACATTGACCTCAGCAGTAAAACTGGCTGAAGATCCTCCTCTACCTCTAAATCTCTTTCTCCTTTCTGTTTATTCCCACCTTCACACTTCCACTCATGAACCCATCAGTTATGGGTAAATATCTGTGGCTTGGGAGCAATTCCCTCTGAAGAGACTTTAGGTGGGAGAAGGGGAGCATGGCAGGAATTTCAGCCTTGTTGGAATGGTTACTGAAACCTCTGCATGACGGGGCAAGGAAAGGTCACGTCTGAGCAGCCTGGTACCCTTCCTCTGGTAGCAGCCTGGGAAATGAGGGGCATGGGTGAACCCAAAGCAGGCAGCAAAAGAGAGGTTTGTCTGTAGGGAATTGCTGGTGGATGCTGTCCCAGTGCCAGGAGGGGAAGGGAGCCTGTCAGTCACGGTCTCCTGGCTGAGGATGCCAGATGCACGACTGCCAGGAGCCTATTAAATATTGAAGAGCCAGCATTCAGCAGGCAGGGGAAAAGCAACATATTGATTGACTCATTTTGTTGCTCCAAGGAGAAAGGTTTTGTGATATGACTTGCAAAAACAATATGCCTTTCCCTGCTCCTGTTCACAGCAAAGGAAAGTCACAGAAGGAGGGTCTAATGTGAGCGTGGAGCCACGAAAGCCACTGTGTGGGTATCGATCCTGCTGCTGGCATTGTGCTAGGTGTCAGTGACGTCCCCAGCTCCTTACAGATTGCTTTTGGCAGCTCCACTGATGTCGAGTGCTCGCTGCATGCAAACAAAAGCTTTGACATTCACTTGGGGGCTGTAAGTGACCTGTTAATACTGTAACATCTGCACGGCAAACAGCCTTTGTGTGTGTATACCTTTTGGTGTTTTTTTTTTTACTCTCTCCTTAGGATGCTGTAGAGAACAAGGATCTTTCACAAGGAGAAACTGCATCCCACAATTATACTTTATCCCCTTGGATTTCTAAGGAAATCTTTGCTGCAATTAGACCTTGACCCTCAGGAAGGTTCATGACCTATTGTGGGAGGAATGTTTTATTCCAACCCCTTCTGTTCAATCGAGAAGCTTTTCATTTGGCTAGAAATAACATCTTTCATTGCCAGCTGGTCAGTAAGTGAATTATAAAATATAATTATAGTATGCTGGTAACAAAGGTTGAAGCTGTTATCAAATTTCACCACTTAAGAACAGTAATTTTTACAGAGGTGCAATAAATAATAAGCACTGTTTTACTGGATATCTTTTCTTTTAGTACTAGCAGAGTAATTTATTTTTTAACATAGACCAGAATTTAACTGACATCATATTCCAGCTTATACTCATCCCATGGGTTAATGTGTTTTTCCCCCTTGCTTCCAAACTTCAAATTTACAAAACATTTCCATCTTTTTCTGTACCTACACTCTGACATTCACACACAGTAGTTTGCTACTATTTTTGTGCACCTAAATGATAGACTTCCCTTTTTTTCATCAAGCCTTTGTTCATTACCTTGTACCCTTCAAGTAAAAATTGATGTTGTTTAAGTAGATCCTCTTGGGATTTTTCCTGTCCATGAGTAACAATAATCAAAAACCTCTTCCCCTGGCTCAGGCCACTTTGAAATTTCACATTCCAAGTTTTCATTTGAAAGGTTACAATTGTCAGGGGAGGGAAGCAATGGATCCTGTGAAAATGAACCCTGTTTAAGGCAGCACTAACTCTTTTATAGCTATGGGTCCCATGGACCTCCCACTCAAAGGCGAAGCATCTAGGAAGCATCGCTTCTGGCATCCCCACCTTTGTCTCTTGCTCCACTCCTCTTCCACCTGGCCAAGATCAATCTTCAAAGAAAGAAGAGATAATTTGTGCACAGAATAGAGCAAACATCCTGCTGCAAAGACCAGATTTGCCAGCTGACCTGGCTCCCCTCTATTCCCTTTATGGCGATCCTTTTACAGTGGGTCAGAAACCAATTTTCTCCAATTGTTGCTTTAAGCAGTCAGCTTGTCTCTGTGCAGGAGACTCCCTGATGGGACCCACCAGGCAGGCATTTCTGTACACTGTTCACACCAGCCAGCAGCAGGGACATCAACAACCAGCCTGCAGCCATGCACTTGATTGAAAGTTGTGACCTGTTTGCTAAGCCTACAAGAAATTACAGTTCTAATTAACCTCTGCACTTTCTGCAGCCAACAGGTAACTTATTTCACTTATTGACAGAATGAACCAGTTCTCACTCCCACCATAAACCCCAACAACAACAAGCCTTGTCCCATCACCTTATGTAGAGACAGGAGACATAAAGAGAGTAGGAAATGGGTACCTCCCTCTTTCCACCCACTCCTCCAGGGATGGGATGTCTCTTTCTCCTACTGCCATCTCCCATTTAATGGGCCACCTCAGTTCCCTCCTTCAGCCCCCGTAATAGCTTAGCAAAAATTAAAAAAAACCCTTAGCCACTCTTCTTTAACAAGCTTGTAGCTCCCAAGTTTGCATGCTAACAGTTTCCAGACTGGCCCCTTTCCAGTACTGAGTGAAGACTGAGTGCTGCATACCCTTTGCCATCTCTGAAATTTAAATCCATGCCACTCCTCAGCCATCAGAATACAAAAGGGTATCAGAGACATTTTGTGGGCACCCAGGCCAGCTCTCACAAAATTAAATTGGAATTTTCCAGTCAGTTATAATGGCGGTTGGATCAGAACCTCCCAGACTGTAAGAATTACAATTTTCATGCTCAGATGGTTCCAAAATAGAGGGTTTGCTTCAGCTTTGAAAATGATACAACCATAGACTGAAAATAAGAAATTCTTATGTAGCCAGATATGAGATTCTGACAGCTGAATAAAAGTCCTCCTCAAATTTTTGCTTGCCTTTCAGTGAAAATAGCTAAATAAGCTACTAAGTGTAATATCTGCTGAAGCATTTCAGGGAAAATAACTTTTTTTGGGGGGGGCTATAGATAATAAACAAACCAAAGCAGGTGACACTGGTAATTAAAAATTATCATTACTCTCTCTATATATTTTTTCCCTCTTAGGGTGTTCAGGCACTGGGATATTGCCCAGGGAGGTGGTAGAGTCACCATTCCTGGAAGTGTATAGGAGGCATCTGGATCTGACACTGCAGGATATGGTTTAGGGTTTATGGGTTACAGCAGTGACAGGTTAATGGTTGGACTCAATGATCTCAGAGGTCTCCTCCAACCTTGATGATTCTGTGATTGTACATCAAGTTCTGGATGGCTTCTGGGCTTCCCTCTGAATGGATCACAAAATTTCTGCTCTGATCACACATCAGAGTTGTATCCTGGAGGGACATAGTTCAACCCGGCTCCATCAGGAGGGGAGAGTTTGTTACCATGGGTAACACATTATCTTGTCCTCCACAGGGAAGGGACTCCAGTTCTGGGCTGGGCTTCCCCATGCAAACAGGGATGATGCAGGTGCCAGGAACTCCAGAGCTGCTGCCCAGAACATCAGGACTGCAACACCTTACTTTGGCCTTCCTATTCTCTCTCTTCCAAGGACCATCAAGTTATTCCTTCTTTGATCTGGTTCATTTTCACAAATATTTAAGCTGAGTGGCTCTCAGGCCAATGGAGAGCACATGTGGCCCTTGGGTCCAGCTACACTCCAGCAAGACATGGAAGGAGCTGTAACCTAAGAAAGAATTTAGAGGGTGACGTGCAGAGGAGAACATCAAGCATTCCATTACAAGACTGATTAGAATTTCTTAACAAAAGCTAGAAGTTCCTTAATCATTCTTCAAGGTTAAGAGGTTCACATTGTATTCCCATGTGCTCTGACCTCCTCTGGTTAGCATGCTGTTGGCATTTCACATCTGAAATATGAATAAGCTATTCATTATCATCACAGCCATTATTCTTCTGCTAGTCACAAGCAAGAAAAAGTTGCTTCTTTTCACAGGAGACAAGGTCAATCTACTCTATCAGTCGACTAAGCCTAAATAATGTATAAACTGTTTTTCACAGCAGGCTTTCCCAGCTAAGCAGGTGATAAGCAATGCATATCCATAAGGATGGACAGCCAGGAAAGATAATCTTCTGTTTGGAAATATTTTTACTGTGAAGTATTTGCTACCTCTGCTACAGCATCATCTGAATGAGTGGGCCTTTGCAGCTAGAAACCTGATTCTGTTATCTCTCTGCTTCAATTCCTTCTCTTTAATAAGGTGGGAGTTGTGGAGCAGTTCATACCTGACAGTGAAGATATAAGAACAAGGATTTCAGAGCAGGAAATATTTTATTGTTCTTATGGTTGGTATCAGCAATATCTGCATTGAGTGCCCAGGTGCAGTCAGGTAAAACTTGTAGGGAGAGTTACAACTTTCATTAGGCCAGTTAAAACAGTTGAAAAAAACAGAATAACTTCTGGGCACAGGAGTCTTTATGGAGGTTAGAAAAATGGCCCAATTTGGTTAATGTTTCTCTTTAGGCCCAAGGAAGGGTTTGTGTGCCAAAAAGCTTGTCTGGTTTTTGCAGCTGTATCAGTTCACTCAAAATACTCTCTCACTTCTCCTTTCAAACTGCCTCAATATATCCTTAGGGTATCATGACACATCAACATTACTGTTAATTACATTAACTCATCTCACATAATGAGAATTAATGAGAGTTCTGCCATTGTGAAAACAGTCAAGAGTGCAGCACAGCACTAAAGACATTCTTAGCATTTTTCTACTTGTTTGATGCTATTTCTATTTCATTTATTAACCTAATTGTGGGACACACAGACGGAACACACACACACATACACAGATCACTTTTCAGTACCTCTGGTGATGAAGTTACAACTTCATACAATATGAATATGTGAAACACAACCACTGCAGTTTCAAGGGGTTTATTTTCTTCCTGTTTCCTCTGTGTTGCCCTAAAAGCTTAACACAAACTTAAACTCTTTTAATATTGACAGAGATTTATTGCCATAAAGACTCAAGATATTCGAAATGGAAATCAAGGACAAGGCTAAGTGAGTTGACTGAATTACTTAATTCTTCAGTGACTAGCAGTGACTCTGCTTATAAAATTCTGATGCCACCAGACATGTTAGTGTCCTGATATCTCTCCAGTTATCCCTTTAGGGATGATGAGTTTAAGGTCAGCAGAAGGTAAAGTCCTCGAAGGCCATACAACTTGAAGGATTTGTTTAAATCTTCCCTGAAATTCCACCATTATCCATATCCTTATCCTACAGCTTACACATCGTCTAAGTGCTACCCTAAAACCATTAGGAGTGATTTCACAAGCACTGTGTAAATGATGAATAATTGTAATTACTGCCTGCATGAATGATAATAGTAAAGCAAATTTTTTCTTTAAGTGCTTTAGGTCAGATTTGCGAACTCTGCATTTAACAAGTTTCTCATTATAAGGCTGCTCACCCCTTTCTGGAAGAGGGAGGGCTGTGGGACATGTCAAAATGATAAGAGCAGCCTGTTTCCACTGTCTTATTCATTATAGGTTATTCCTACACTAATAATGAAACTGCTGGGGTGGGGGGAAGTCTGAAAGAAGCAAAGTAATTATGGAGTATCTGTGGTAGAAGAGATAGGAGAACCAGTGAGAGATTGGTGCAGTCAAAAATAGGGTAGAACCAGTTCTTTAAGGTTTGCCTAGAAAGTTGATACCAAATGGATGTTGTTTTCTGCAGTGCTAATATCTGAGCCTATGAACTTGAGGGAGGAAATGCTTTCTTGATAAGTCAGGTGACACTGTTTAAGCAGCAAAATCAAGAGATTTAACTTTCACGTGTTTGAAGTAAAATGTTGTTTTATATTTATCCATCTATTACATCCATCACTTTTTGTATTGATACATTTCTTCCTAATGCATTAGGAGAAAATTAAGATAATAATGTAAGTTTTAATTACTTTTTTCATACCCAAAGTAAACCTGAAAAATATTTTTAGTTCAGTTGAGCTATGCTTTAAAAATGATTTTGAATGCTATCAAGAGGAGAACAAGTTCTTCAGACAGTGTATAAGGATATTTACAGGATATATGTTATATTATCAAACATGTACATGTAAGTTACAAAGGACAAGTCAATAGTTATTTTAGGCACTTCCATGATCTGGGTGTTCATATATCCTGATCAAGAAACTGGCTAAATGTCCTTGTACCCTTTACAGCTTGTATTCCTGAAGGTTTTTTCCACAGAAAACAAATGTCCTCAATAGGAGGAAAACAGAGCTGGGTGGTGAGTCTGGCCGGAGTCAGAAGACACACACTGCAGACACATAACTTGGCAATAGTTATTTGTTTTCTATTTTGCACTGAAAAAAAAAGTGTGGTTTTTTTTCCCTTCTCAACTCTGACTGTTCAGATAATATTTCACATGAAAAAGAGAAAGAGGATTAGTGTGTTGATCAGCTCTAATTTTATCTGTACTCACAGCACCTTAAATACTGTTTTCTCCTAAATCTTAGAGGAATTTTCAGTGACTTGAAGTGACTCAATAAATTCTTGAGAAGGTGTCAGTCCATGCAGAAGGTTCCAATACACTGATTTAATTTATTATATGCTTGAGTGGTTTCTGATCTGAGAGAAAGCCACGCATGGTTACATAAGAACTGAAGCACACGATAGGGAGAGCAGATGTTGCTGTGACCAGGGCTCAGAGCCCTAATTGCCAGCTGGTATGTTTTTCTTAATCTCTTAGAGATATCGACTTGCCAGGCTGAAACGTAAAGTTCCTCTGAACTCTGGGAATATTGGATGTGTAGCTCATCACTTCCTATGGAGTGAAATGCTAATTATAAATGTCATCCCTCATTATCTGTAGAAAACTGCTAGTTTAGATGCTTGCTAATCTGAAAACCCAGATCCAGACTCAGGAATGACAATATCCTGGTTTTCCTCCACTACTGCTTCTGCAGGCATCTCTGGAGAGAACTTCCAGAGGTTAAATCACCTAGACATCAGTGGCAGCAGCAGTGTTTCTTTTCCGGTCAGGAAGGAGCTTGAAACCCTGTGGCAGTTCCTTGGTTGGCCTGACACTGCAGTACAAACCAGATCTATATGCTAGCACCTCCTGCAGTATTCTATGGATGCAAAAATGGCATTACTGAGCATTTGATTTGAAATAAATGACTTACAAATTCATCTTAG